>NW_017257403.1:179600-308943 GCF_001594055.1 Mycetomoellerius zeteki | reverse complement strand
CAGCCAATCTTTTTTTTCAGTGTAGTATTGAAAAACTGATATCACGTTACGACGAGTATTTAAATTTCAATGATTATATTGAGAAATAACTTAAAGTTCAAGTTAATAAAATAAGTAAATTTTATAATTGTCTCATCTTTTATTTTACTTTCTTACGATAAGGAAACTTATTTTTGAGATGTCCCTCTTGTATATAATAATTCTAAATTTGTAACTTTTTGTGATATTTTATATCATACACGATAGAAAATTATCAGTGACATTTTTTGACATATTTAATAAGTATACATATTATTTGAATGTAACTTTAGAGAACGCGGTTCGAAGCAAACGGAATCGTAAAAAGTTCTCTCGATAGGACGGACCTTTTTTCGCAACTGTATTTGGGGTACTTGCAGTCAAGTGGCATGCTTCAATGGACGATGAGCTCATGCTGATACGACGAAATCCATGATGTAGCGATGAAACAAAGTTCAAAGAATGTCATGCAACGTTTACGCATACGGTCACATGCACAACTTTCAAAGTTAACGGTTTTAATAGTTAACGAAAATAAAGCAACAAAAAGTAGCTTGAGAATTAAACGCACGCGATCGCGTTTGTCGGCAATTCGGATTGCGACGTTGATATAGATAGAGTCGTGCAACGTGAACGTGCTGACGATTTATTGAAATGAATTTCAGCATTGGTTTCTAGGGTCGATGTACTCACCCGTTCCGCCGGTGCATTCCTCCTGGAATTGTAGCAGAATTCGAAAATCGCTATAAGCACGGCGAATGCCAAGCCGCACAATAAGACCACGAAAACTCCTCCTAGACACAAAAACAAAGGATTGATTCTCAAGCGGATAAGACATCGATGTATAATATTAAGAAAGAAAGAAATATTTCTGCACATATATGAATTAAACAAGCAAATTAAAAAAGTATACAAATTACGCGCTCACATAATTCGAACAATTATAGAATTTTACTGAAAAATAGAGATATTTAAATTTACGTCGAGGACATTATTTTTATTCATCGATCAAAGAGCGTTGTAGCCTTTAAAAAAATTTAAGAATTTTTCGTAAAAATAATAAATACAAAGATAATAAGAAATTATTGCGACTATAAGACGAAAATTCCATATTATGACTTTACCGAGAAAACTCATGATGCGTATAATTCAGAGTTTACGCGCTATTTTCCGAGAAAGACGCTCACCTATGTTGTCGACGCCTAGAGAGTTGGCTTTATTCTCCTTTCCCTTTTCCGTCCTCATACAAGTATCTCCGGGACTCTTCCACCATTTATCATATAGGATCTGAATTTCGCCTTTCTCTTGCAATTCCAGAATTGCTAAAGATATCTTATCCCGCCAGGGTGAACCTGCAAAATTTTTCGGAAATCTTAAACACTATTAAGTAGATAGTAAATCGCATAAGCAATTTACGCGATTTATTTTAACATAATAATAATTTTAATTAATAAATTAAAATTATATTTTTTATTCGCGCGATATATTATCGAGTACAAATAACACAGTTTCATTTTTATTTTGTTGAATATAAATCAGAGAAAATAGCTTGAAAATTAAAATGAATATTTATTTACAAATGTCGAATGAAAAAATATTTATTAATCTGTTTGTTGTTAAAAAATATAAAAATGTCTGTTTGATTAATTAAAATCTCTTTTTCAATTATTACTCAATAAACTATTACAATAAACTATTACAAATTGGATTGTGAAAAATATGCAAAATTTTTAAATAAAAGTAGATATTGGTCAGTGTAATAAATTTACCCATGGGTGTAGCAATTCCATATCCTTTAGTGTCCAATAGACCACCAATTTGCGTGAGATTACAATCCCTCTGGACAATGTAATCCAGCATGGTCGATTCCATCAGAAAGGCATAATCGCCTTGAAGAACCCGCTGAATACCCTCTTCGTATGTTGGAACGAATACCGACGGCTTCTTGTTCTCCATAAACCTCCACATCTTTTTATACGTCTCGACCATTGAGTCCTTGAATCGAAATTCGAGAAGCGCAAAAAATCAAATTTTATTATCGCTATAATTCAATATCGTGATACCTGTCGTTGCATAAATTTCGCATATTAATTTCAAATATTATTTTATAATCAACTGCTAACGGAAAAGTTTCTGTAAGCTAGTGCGAAAGATACGATGTGATTAAAACTCTATTCCCGCGTGAGCGGAAGCGATTATCATAATAATTGCAAAATAATTACTTTTGTATCGATTGTGCGGCTGTAACGCACGCAATCATTATCTGATTATTAACAAGCTATAAATTGGACATGAACTCATGGAAGTATTAATATATAGGACTGGATTTACATACGAATTAAACAAGTTACAGCTTTCATGCTACTAAACAGCATACCATTTTAATATTTTAATTATATGATAATGTGGGGGAAGGGAAATATTACAGCTTGAGATAAATTTCAATTTTATTTACAGATTGTAAACACTGTCAAAACAATGTAATCAAAGAGACAATGGTGATCAATCTCTTAAATAATATTATTATTTTTAACTTCCATGCACTGGAAAAACAGCTTGGTTGCATTAATTAGAATTTTAGTTAAAAATAGACAAATCAGAATTTTCTGATAGAATATTATAATTGTAGTTGAGACAACCAGAATTCTGATTGATATGATCAGAATCTACTTATTCAATTAGAAATTTCAGTATCAAAATATAAATTAATTCATTTCTGTGGTTAGTTTTAAAGTAATGTCCGTATTAACATATGTGTATTAGTAAATAATAAACTAAATATTTTTGAGTCAAAAATACATTTTTCTTGAGTCGAATTATTTAACTCTATTATTTTAATCAAATTAACTTAAATTTTAATCAAATTATATTAAATTAATTATATTGAAAGTAGAACCAGTGGCGACCAGTGGTTATTAAAAATGATTAAAAATAAATTGGGTACAATTTGATATTATAAAATTAATATTGCAGGAGGAATATTACAAGATATTATAGTACCATTATTCTACCCTTTATATTTCAACATAAATAGAAGATAATAAAATATTAATTACCCTGAAGAAAGTCATCGTGCTTCCACTATCGAGAGTTCCATATGCGATGTCCGTCTGACTGGCGAGATCTTCGGCGTTCTCTATAGGCGTAATCATTCTTTCCACCGTAAGGAAAGCTGCTAAATTCGCGGTGTACGACGAGATGATGATCAGAGTGAAGAACCACCATATACCACCCACGATACGCGTGCTCGTAGCCTGATTAAGATATATCAATATCATCACTGCTTCGATTCAACAATTAAGCTTCATAATTTATCGCTATTAGCTTCGTATTAATTTTACTGCCAAACGATGATACGTATATTGTAAAATTGATTGATAAGTGATTTTAAGGATGTATCTGAGCTATTCCAAAAATAGTACCAAATTGATGAAACTTCGGGAAACTCTTTCTTTATTATGTGTAATATACTAAAAAAAATTTCATGTAGTTCAAGTAGATTCACTAAACCGTTAGAGAGTAATTATTATTTTAATTATGATGATTATAAAAATTTAATACTAGTACTGGCCAATTAATAACTTATTGTAAGTATTAAAAATATTATTAATAGTATTTTTAATACTGTGTGAAATAAGTGATTAATTGGCCAGTATTAATATTAAAGTTCTATAAGAGATGTTTTCTTACGGGAAACGCTTTGTCGAATGTAATTGGTAATAAAAGTATTGAAGAAATAGTACCAAAAATTTAATTTTTTTATACGTATAGATCATAAATTACTGGAACTTTTTGTAAAATTAGATTAATTTTCACAACACGGTTTCAGAGAAATTATTATTCATAACAATTTTGTGATATGTATGTATGGCTCAATATGGCATATTCTGCCATATTCTGTTGTAATAATATATTTATATTGTTTAAATAATGCATATTTATCTTTTTTAACCATATTCCAATTACTTTTTTCGTTTTGCACTGGTAAATAATGGTGTTAATTAAGTAAGAAATCTCATGTTTTAAAGAAAAATGGAATGTTCTATAAAAATAAAAGTTAATAAAATATTAAAAAAATGAAAAATAACTTTTTAAAAATAAATATATTGTATTATCTCTCTACCATTTATGTAAGTTATCACTGGATTTACTACACGTTTGGCGCAGTTATGCAAATATTTCGAATTTGGGGGACTTTTATCAACGATTGTATTTCAGATACATCCTTAATTGCCAATATTAAAATACTACGATATCGTTTTATAGTTTAATAGCAGAATTGCAATTTCGTAATATTCCCTTCAAATTATAAAAATGTTAATTCCTCATTATGCTGAAAATATATCAATATTCTTTTTTATATTTTACGTTCTTTATTATAGTTTTTAGGAATTAACATGTTTCATTTTGAATAGGAAATTTTCAGTATTTGAAAATTAATTCAAAAGCTAAAGTCTGCAAATGAAAGCTGAAAATTTCTCGAATAGGAACATTCGCGTTACTTGTTGAGAAAATTACGAAGCATTATCGTGAAAATGTTTGAAAATAGGATATTTCACATATAATTATTTTAAATAAAGGCAATACACATAATTAGAATAGAAATTTAATTAAATAATAATTATAAATAGGAATATATACATTTGTAATATCATGAAAAAATCTGACGTTTAAAACAAGGATCTATTATTACGAGAGTTAAGTCACGAGTTCGTATGTTTATTACATATAGATAAAAACGGTATAACAAGATCAATCTGTTTAATCAAATGAATCTGTTTATGAAGTTAATTATGGTAAGATTAACATAATGTTACACAATGTAACAATCTTATAATTTACATACTTGTATAAGAAGATCTGTTTCGCGTAATGTATGCTCTCAGTTGATGCATAATGCCTACGATATTAAAGCGGGAACATGTCGAACGCAAACACAAACCTTGGGATTTAGATCGCTGCCCTGTTGCATGAGGGTTCCAATGGTGAACCAGAAGCTATTCGATAGAGAGAACTGATTCTCGACGATTTCCGTCCCGGGGTGACACGGATGGGGATTATTCCATTCGTAGGGGCTAAATCGCGCCACGACGAACATCGTCACTGACACTAAAACGTACGCTGCCAGAACGTACAACCAGATCTCGATCGCTAACGGATTCATGAAGGAAAAAAGCCGCGCCTGATGACTAGTCGGTACCTGCAAGCATGGAGCATTTGACATCTTGCTACTTTTACGATAAATTAATACGATAAAATTCCATCTAAAATATATACGATAAAACTCTATCTAAAATATTTTAGAAAAATTTATTCTTTTATGCAGTCACACGTGGAACAATATTCTGTTTTTACTTTGCTTTATTTAATTACATTGTTATTTAAGTTAACCGTTAAAATTATACGATAATATTAATGATTAAGTAATTAAAATATAATAGAATTTATCGTCGGAAATTTTCTGTTCAGTTTGTTTTGCTATGTATTCGATATTTTATTTTAATGATCAGATGCACTTCACTTATTATTGTACCCATAAAAAGGAGAGAAAGAGAATATGTATGAAATATGTATTAACATTAAGCTTAATTAATTTTGCGTAATATTGGAGCGATATGTGTAATGATGAAGAAATTTTGCACGGATAATTTAACAATTCTTAATTAGCAATCTTAATTAGTATTAAACATAATATCGTGAAATCGATTATTCTATTTAATGTAATATCCAAAATTTACATTTTGCCTCCATTGAGAATATTATCCAATTTTCGCTCAAGCTTTTATAGTTATATCATACTTTAATATTTAATCCGGATATTTTACGCAATATGCACTTTACAGACTACCGAGTATTACTATCAATAATGACAGGAAAAATTTTTCACAATATACTATATATTGGCATTTTATATATACATATATAATCAAGACGAATTTGTCAAATTTAATATATCGTAAATACTGCAAATTGAAAAAAATACGCGAAAATATATATGCAAATACATTGCAGAATACATTGACAAAAATACAGTCAAATTTATAGATAATTGAAGTAGTGAAATATCAGTATATTTATATCACTTGAAATCGATCTCGCCGATT
Source organism: Mycetomoellerius zeteki (assembly GCF_001594055.1). Classification (NCBI taxonomy): domain Eukaryota; kingdom Metazoa; phylum Arthropoda; class Insecta; order Hymenoptera; family Formicidae; genus Mycetomoellerius; species Mycetomoellerius zeteki. The sequence goes on along the minus strand of NW_017257403.1, from coordinate 302,821 downwards.
TTTTTACAGCACATCGGTAGTTATAGTAAATGCATGGTATCAAATCCTTCGTTTTGCATAGCTCTGCGCGAGTGGAATTGGTTGATGTAAAATTTAACGCTTGGCAGCAGATGTTGATTCCGAGGAAGTAAAAAAAAAACAATGTAACAAAAAGTACAGTCATTGTTACTAGTAACGACAAAAAGAAATTAAAAGACAATTATAAAAGTACGCTTATGTATAGTATACGTAATTCAAGGATGCATAATTCAAATCGTAATAGATCGTAAATATCGAGTATGGAATCTAGATGGATAGATGGTAGAATGATAAAGGATATACAGTATAGCTTTGGGAATAGAAACAGCTACCAACTGCAATTAATCGCAATTAAACGATCGCCTTATATTAATTAGAAAGCGCACTCGCGGTCGACATCGATTGGTGCAATGAGCGAAAAGAGACCGCGTCTTTTGTATTTCCGTTTGTATGACCGGCGGACTGCCGGTAGAAAATCCCATTTGGGCAAAAATGAATTTTCAATTCGCAGTAAAAGCTAAGCTATTATCGTCAACGCAGTGAGAGAGCCTCCATCATATTAATTAATTTATAAGATAAGAGGTCCACTTATCGAACTTTTCATGCCTCGCCATTGTGATGAAAATGGAACTGTTTCAAGCAATTAATTTATCATCTTTATTGTACATTACGATCAATTTTAACTGATATTCATATCGATTACTTAACAGAAGTATTTAAGTAGACGGCTTCCAAGGATTCTTTCGAGTGTAATACGCAGTCTATAATTAATCCTGCAGTGAATCGCGATGAAAGATCACCACATCATTGCCGCTTGACTGCGTAACGGTGATTTGCTTAATTATCTTCATTAAGCAGTTGGCTTGTGCCATTGGGAACTAAGACGAACAATTTCATTCAAAGTTTGAACGTTGGCGTTGGAAAATTCCAAAACGACACAATACAATTTTGACAACTGTATTTGTCGTTATTATTATAATTACTCAGTTAACAATATATAAATTGAAAGAGTTCATGTAGAAAAAATACACAAATATTTGGACAGAAATTTAGAAAGGTTTCTTCTTAGGAACCTAAGGAACTTAAAAGCTTTATTTTATCGATTTTCCAAGAAGTATGGAATATTAGAATATAAAGAAAGGTTAATATACCCAAATAAAATGACTCAAAAACATCATAAATTGAAATATAAACAGCTTAAAGACATTATTACATCTCTTCAACAACGTTTATAAAATATTAATTGCACATTATATGTATTATAATTAATAAATATTATAGTCAGTACTCAGTGAGAACAGGTTCGTGGTGTTCACATTGAGTCGCGTGTGCAGTAGTATTAATAAGAGCTAATAAACATTTACTAATCCTCACAGGATGCATGTAACCATCTAAACATAGTTTGTAATTGGCTACCTTTATATCTCAGAAACTATTGCTTAAAATAAAAATTTTTTAAATCAAATAACTTTTTTATTTAATTTTTCGAAAATTATCTTGCTATATTATTTTGAATCACGAATTTTGGGACACTCAATGTATGTCCTAAAAATGTTTTATTAAAGATAATTTTCAAATGTCTTTCAGAAAGTCTTGAAAATATTTTTAATTTGTCTATCAATAATATTTTAACTGAACGACGTTTTAAAAATGATTGAGAAATATTTTAGACGTGCATTTTGTACAGCAAAAGTTCATTCATTTTACACAGTTTATTATATTAAATAATATCTATTAAAGAGAGAGAGAGAGAAAGTTGGTAAAAAATGACGCACACACTTTAGAAACTTCTGTGAGAAAAAAATTCAAAGTAATATTAATAAAGTCTATCAAGTTTTTAATTATTAGAAAGAAAGGATGATTAATTTTATTGATTTTTCACAGAGAAGTTATGTTACTTCTATTATTTATTGCTCTAATGACATTTTAAAGTGCTGACTCTTTTATTTTATTATTGATACAGCAGTTTGATTAGATAACAAGGCTATAATTCGATATATATAGATATATCACAGAATAAAACTGCAGTAGGTTGATGGCGAATAAAACAGGAATAAAAAAGAGAAAAAAAATGAACAGTACCGAAGATCGGAAATGGCCGTTCCGTAAATTTTGTCGGACCAAACGTCCGATTGGGTTTTCCATAGAAAATCGAGAAATTAGAGATGAACGAAGGGAGCGACATAGCGATCTCGTCGTCAACCGTGCCGTCGTCGCGAAAATTTTATTACAAAAACTCGAGAAATTAACTTCTCGGTATCGTTACGTCGCCCTTGCGTAATGCCATTATTAACTTCGGAGTAAGCGAATCCCACCGCTGCTCGTTACGGTATAAAGTGCAGCTGGCCGAGAGAGAAGTTAACTCCAGCATCTCGAATTATTTAGCGCGAGTCGAAACTTGAAGGGATTCCGGTATTGCCGCTCGAATCGATCGAATGAAATCCACGAGTTGGGAGAAACTCTCGGCACGAGACATTGTGGAAATAATTAAAGCTTCACGAATGATAAGGGAATCGAAGAGACAGTAGGTATATAGAAGAGAAATATAGATAGAGAGAAAGGAAGAAGAAAGATGTAGCAGAGAAGGGGATGGAAAAGGGAGGCTAAAATGAAGAAACAGCTCGTCGAACGAGTTTCGAATTAATCGGCTCACTAATTCGACACGTCAGCCGATCGATGACATTGTACATTCCGATTATTAAACCATTTGTGTGCCATCACTTGCGAGCGGTTCTAATTAGTCTGTTTCCTCGTTCCGCGACCTCGCAACACATGCTGCACTGTATTATAAGCGAGAACATACGTACATGTACATGTTGGTACATGCAAGTGCATCATCAAGCGGCGCGATATTACAGTCATAGCACGATCTTGTAACCGAGTCGGTTAATGAAGATTAAATTTGACATAAACTCGAAATCATTTTTTCCGAAATTCGTATCATCTGTCGCGTTTTCAAGTCTTTTTTTCACTTTATAATTATACAAAGAATTATTTGTACATATTATATATAGACTGAAAATCTTTTACAGAATCCTTTTGATATTTAATAAAATGTAACACTCCAGACTTTGTTTTTTTTTTATAAATATACATTACTAATAATTTAATAAATATAAAACGTTGTGGCGAAATTCTTTCGCTACTCTGTAGTTATTCAAAAAATGATTTGTATGTATTGTGTATAAACGGAGGTAAATGATACACATTGGATTCCATTTAGAATGCAATGTTCGATCAGGATGAGTCTAATCATTACAGGCAATTACTACTACATATAATACGTATAGTTGATAATAATCTCTTATACGCAAATGGTATTTACACCCAATTATTAATTGGCTATTTTAGCAAAATGTGGAGGCATTACACATAACCGTTAGTAATAGTCAGTTCATGGGCAAGTAGATAAGAACTAGTTATGGTCAGCCAGAACCAAAACCAGACCGAATTACCGTCGTACATATAGCATTAACTTAAATAAAATATTTCGGTTAAAATTACTTCGCTCGCTTTTTATCAACTTTTTATGCGCAATTAAAAGAAAAAAAAACATGAAACATGAAAATATCGACGGAGATATGATTCAACGATGCAAAATTTTTATCAACATAACTTTGATTCTTGGGTGTAGGCACGTTCGTGTTGGCTGCCAAATAAAAATAGTCTAACAACAGATGGAGTATACGGAGGCAAAAAAACGGCAAATAAGAATAACAGATGCGCCGCGCGGAAAAATACACGAGGGAGGAGAAAGACCAACAAAGCTGGATGCCGGATCCGCCACGGCAACAATGCGGCGGGACGTGGACGAAATAAAAATATGGGCTATCAGAATAACGCCATTTCGCGCGTAAACCGGGAGATTAAGGGGGAGGCTAATACAAGATAGCTTTAAATGTCCCGGCCGAGCTGAATACAATTGCTACTTTGTAACGTGATAAATTCTCGCGGTTTTGCACATCGAAATTACGGTCCGGCGAAACCGACTCTTGCTTACCTTGAACAGAATCGAGATGCCCAAATTCATGAACGGCTTCGTGAAGTCGATCACCCTCTCGCGCGCATAATTGATTGTCATCGAGCCGACAGCGAGATCAGCCTTCTGCGAAATAGGAGAAGATAATTAAAAGGAAATATCTATTAAGAGGCGAGAAGACACAAATTCAAGAGATTTAGAATAGACGATGTTTGCAGACAGCACCATGTCCAAAATCATAAGACGTGTTTAAGACGTCATTAAAACGTCTTTTAGACATTATATCGCAAGATGTCTTAAAGATGTCTTTTGATCTTTCTACAATAAATCGTTAGTAATAAATTGGAAGTCAGAAGCAAGTTGTAAGCGAATCATTAATGTGTCATAACGATAATAAGTCAATAATCAGTAGAGATAACCAAATTCCATTTCTTACGATTTGAAACTTAGATTACATTACCAATAATACATTTATCCTACCGCTCTTTTGATATATTTTGACGTAACGATCTAATATGATTTATTATTCTAGATGCAAATTTCCTAAGATTTTTATATGACTTATATATGGGCGCTTTCCATTAAATGTCGTTCTATGTTTGTTATTCCAGAATGTCAAGAAAGATAGAATAATATTTGTATCGACTTGTATCACTGAATGAAAAACATCCTATTCTGACTTATTACTAGTACGCTATGATTGATACCAATGATTACTGACGCTTATTGTAGAAAGCCCATTTAAGACGTCTTATGTCTTGATTTTGGACATGTGTGCTATCTGGATTAATTCTAATTTATTTCCGTCATCAAGTCAAAGTGCAGACTCGATAACGCTGCTTTTGAAGCCAAGCTGCTCTCGAATTATCCACTTGGTCGCGTTCGACAGGTGCTCGAGATTATTTAAACACGGGCGGCAATGGAATAGCTGACTCGACAGCAATAGTCGACGAGGAAAACGCTGTCCTCGATTCGATGAAGCCACCTCGAAGAAAGAGCTCAATGTGCGTACTTTTGCCGCGATATCTAACTGCTTCTTCAGCGTCTGCGAAAGCACTCGCCGGCATGCGCGCGGTGGCGCACCACGAGGCGGCAGTCTGTCGAGATTTATTTCCGGCTTGCGCTGCACACAGAAAACGTGGATATCTGGATGGAAATGCGTCCGATAGGGAAATCCCCTGTCTTTCCTTCCTGCACGTGCACCGCGCGCTCTGTCTCTGGTACGATGTTACAAATTTTCTATAAGCGCTCTATACGTAATCCTATACGCTACACAAGAATTCTATTGTGCGACGTGGGCGAAACATGATTTATGCACTTGTCAATTTTTCATATTCGCAATGATTTACGTGGCAAGATGATACATAATATCTATTTTACGTCTCATATATTTACTCCGGAAAGTACGAGACTGAATTTCAATCACGGTAGATTTCAATCAAAATATGAAATCAAAATATGCGTACTAAATGAAGAGGTTCGACATCTCCCTTTTTTTTTTATTAAAATATTCTGATTAAAAAGAAGTATTTTTTAGCAGATTTTTTTAAAACAGTGTAATATTCTCTAAATGTTCATATCTTTTTCTTTTTTCTATCTTTATTTATCTTTCATTTTTTTCTGTATCTTTATCTTCATTATTATTTTATTTGATTGTTTCTAAATGTAATTATTATGTTGTAATATGTATTTTAGCGCTTGAAAGATATCTTACAATTAAAATATTCAATTAATAGTAGATATTTATATCTGTTTATCTCTCCATCTCGTTCTCTCTCTCGTATTTTAATAATTTTCAGAATTTTATTTTGTATTCTATATTTATAGTAAATGCATCAATTAAGGGGTAACACCTACGTACAATTTTCAAAAAATCAATTTTTTTTTCTTTTTAAAATACACTTTAGGGTCTCAACAAAGTGCAAGTGGTTTTATTGCGATACATAATTTTTTTTCGAAAGTTATAGGCTCCTAAAAATTCAATTGTTAACTTAAAAGTATTCACATTCAAAACTTTTAAACGCGTTTTTCTCAAAACAATATTTTTAAGTTGGCTAGTAGTAGAACTTAAACAATTTTTAACCTATTTGTTTCAAATTTTAACAGTATTTAACAAATCAAATTTTCTAAAGAAATACGTAGAATTTTTTCGATAAGTTACAAATTTTTTGAGTTACAGCTGATTTTACTCGACTATTTTTGTGACGAAAATGGAACGGCTACGTATTTCTGTAGATATTTGGGTAAAGAAAATAAACAAATTTGTTTTTTTATTCTAAACCAAAAATTACGACACTTATGCTGCTAATCGCGGAACACCATGCTATTTCGACTGTCTCCATCACGCTGCTGCAGATCCGCCATTTCGATAAATAAAATTTTGAAAAAATTATTTTTTGTACTTTTTTATGTGCTTAATAAAGTTATAAAACTCATTTTTTAATAGCACGATTCATTAAACAAAAAAAATTCCCAAATGTAGACTTTATTTACAGTCGATTACATAGGTGTTACCTCTTAAGTAAGAAAAGCGCTAATTACGGTCAAAGTTAGAAGTTGGAATAATATATCTATGTTTTGTATATAATACATCTGTATTTTTAAATAAATTTATTTCAAATATATAACGAGCCCATTATTTACGGACTTGCAACACAATCAAACTAAAATAATAACCTTCCCAAATTAAAAAGTAATCGGCGTGCAGTCACATATATCCGACATAAATTGATTTAAAAATACATATAAATATATTATTCCAAAATATCTAACTTTAATCGTATATAAATAGGGCTTCTCTTACTTAATTGACGTATTTATATAATCCTGTTTTAATCTTAATAATAGTAAATAATTTTGTGATTGTATTATGAATGAACAGCTATCATTATTGATTCCAACAAATGATATATTGTACTATAATTACAATTTCACTTTTATCCTTTCACGCAAAAACTCAATACTTTATATACGTATTTTACTGTGTATTACGGCTGTCGATAGTTAAACCGTGAATGGGAATTGCGATAGATCTCATGTACAATGGACAGCCGAAATGGTCGACATCGACGTCGCATAAAACGAGATACCGGTTCATCTCGTGAAAGATATTTCGGATTGGCAGCGTCACTAATTCGCGCGTGATTTACGCTACGCCCCATGCGACCCATGGATGACGGTCGCAATAATTTGTTGTTGGGTATTCTCGCGCGATGACAGCCTGGCGCCATTGCGGACCCGCGATGCATCGTGCCGTCAATCGTTTATGAATGTACGAGCGATGCAGTGTATGTACAACTCATCAAAAGTGTCGAGGAGAAACATGAATGTGAGAAGCTAGTTAAAGCTGCAAGCAGAGATAATGTACCGGAAAAAGGGCGATATCAATTTACATAGGATTACCGAGACACAAGAGTGTCGGATATTATATGTATTCGCAATATGTTATGTATATATATATATATCTCATTTATTTAATTTAATACTTTTGTTGAAAATCACTTTTGCCGATTAATAATTTTGATGACGGCAGTGATATATTGCGAGCGAGCTTCGTTTTTTATTTCATTCATTCATTTTTGAGTCGTGTTACCTTTTCCCGTACAGCCGACAAACGATATCCCATTTATCAACTGTGTTCAGATAAAAATGAAACATCAATATATCATTCTTTTCAAGAAAATCCACGCGAGGAAAATTAATATCTCGTGTAACATTTTAAATATTTAGCGTATCAACGAATACTCCAAAACTTGTTGCGTTAAATTACAAATTAGCATAATACATAAAAATTTTGTTGTAAAATAATATTTCTATTAAGAGAAACGTTTTTCCTATTATTATACTATATTTTAAAAATAATACCACTCTCTCTCTCTCTCTCTGAAACGCGAAAAAATCTGAATAAGAGAAAATATGCGATATTAAAATATGTAATATTATTAAATATTAAAGCAGTAATGGTAACTCAATCCCTTGAGTTAAATAATATTTTATTATTTGTAACTTTCGTGTTATTTTTAATTTCGATGTAAACCAATTCATTTCTGTGGTTTCAAAGTAAACAACATCTGTATTCACGTACGCGCTCGCTCGCTTCAGTATAATAAATTAAAAAAATCAAATTTACAGTACATTTTTCTCTCAAATTATTTAAATAACTGAAATTAGGTATAATTTGACATTATGAATTTAATAATGTAAAAGAATTCTTGTTTACGTTATATATCGTACATTAATTAAATCATCGCTAATTAAGCTTGGTTCTAATCATCGATTGAAATTCTTGACTGCATCAGATGTCTCGAATAGGATAGGAGTAATCTGTTTAACTATACACAAGTCGCTAAAATACGATACCGCTTCTAGGCATATTGCGTGCGCTTTTTTATCATCATTTTTCCGTCCTAGGTTTCGCCATCGCGCTCTCGGGCTCGCGACGACTGCGGCGAAGCGAGTATTATTAATGATCATTTGACAAAATTAATACCGCTGTCCGGATAACATAGCGCCGGTCGCTCTGTAACGTCCACCGGTCTGCGAATCCCGACGAAAATGAGAAATTTCACGGACTCTCATATCGCAATTCTCCATAATTCCATGAATTCCAGCCCATACGTGGCATCATCGTATCGTTGATCGCTATGTTTCATGCATTTAGAATCCCGAGATATTAAACCATTCATAACTGTAATTTTCCTGAAATTAGAACGTTATTATTCCTTCTGCGTAATCGACACCTTAGTCCTTGAGCACAGCACACATCTCTCTTAATTTAGCTTATATTATAGAGAATATTATTTCGTTTAATTAAACGGTTTCATTGCGAACATTTCGATTCAAGCACCGCGTATCTTGTTATTCGTTTGATAAAGCCGCGAACTTTCCTCGTCGCGTTACATTAATACAGTGGAATTAATTATTTCTATACAGACGCTTAGTTTCCGGTAAACGCACATATACCTACGCAGGGTTTATACATTATTCATCGTGATAAAAGTGCGCCCTTGTGTTCCGCAGCAATCGGACACTGAATCCAATCTCGAACTTCGGGATTTATGGCGAAAGTACTTCTCTGGAATGTGTAGATATCGCTGCTAGAATATTCGGCTCATTACATCCTACTTTAGAGTTTTCCCAAAAACGAGTGCGCCTTTAAGAAATGTATGCGTTCTATGAAAAAGGATAAGCGGATTTTTCTTAGTCCCTCGAAAGAAATTGAAAATATTTATTAAATACAAAGATCAATTTACATATATTGCACCGAGTTTGACAAGAGATTACACTAGTTTTAATTTCAATAAAACTTCACTATATTGGAAAAAAAGTCTTTTCTTATGTCTCAAAAACAGCACTTGCTAGAAATATTTCGATGGCAGATTTGGACTCAGCACGGAAATTATCTATAAACAGTCTTCATATGTTCTTATAAAACCTTGTAAATTAATGTTGTATCAATCTCGTTTAGAGGGAGAATACTCTCTTATTAACAAAAATCTTAAGACAACTACAAATATACGAAAAAAAAACGCTTAAATTCTACGCTCAAATTCTCTACTGGTGCAAATAATACATTAGGCTATTGTGATCACTATAATATAATGCTGTCACATGTATATATATATATATATGGTGATACAATACAAGTGCGTTTAACTTCAGCTCCGAACACAAGGATTATCTGTAACTCCGAGCTCTCTTTTACACGGCGCTATCTTTACATAGTCGGCACGAGGAATTGTGTGTGCAATTGACATTGTTATCACGGCGTCGCGCATAGTTGCCGTTCCATCTGCTACAACCATCAGCGGGATATTGAAATTCGGTAGAATTGCGGAATTGCGCGCGTATGCGGCACTTAATCAATCGCTTGTGCGCGCGCGATGTGTAATACCTTCTCTGAAATGTAGACACAGTCGGGCGGGCGACGACGCGGCAATACGCGGGCTAGTTTCACGCTTTCCTGGTAGAAACGCGGTGGCGCCCGTATATACGAGCTCTCATCTCGCATCTGTTCGTGATTTGAATTGCAAAAGCGAGCGGCGACATCCAGAGCGTCTAAGCCTATGCGTTTAACGCGAAGTGCACGGCGGCGATTCGCTCGGGCCTATCGCTAGCAAAATGGCATAGCTTCCTCTATCATCGCGGCATATCACGCCGTGTCGTTCGTAGGTAATTCTGCGTGTGCGGCCATCAATTTGCATGATTAATGCGCGCTCATATACACGTGGGGAGACGCGAACGGGAGAACCTTTGACCTAAACCGTAATCGGTGCGATAATTCATACGATAAAAGGAGGACTATAGGTAAAGGATATTACGTTTCGGTTATTTCCAGTGAAAAAGTTCCGCATTGAGAGAAAAATTTTTGATAATTGTAACTATAATTACATATTACTATAATTATAATTATTACTGCTGTCACGTTAATAATAATATAACTGTATATATAGTTTTATCAACGAATATATATAGTTGGCAATCGAAAATGATTATAAAATATTATTACCACAAAAACGGTTGCAATTACTGTAAATTATAGTTAAATATTTTTTGGGATAATCATAATATAGCTATATCTTAAAAAGGGTGATTTTGAAACAAAAATGATAAAAACATTTGATTATGTTTCTAAGAGAATATTTTCTTTGACGACATTATTTGATTAATCAAGAAATTTCTGTTAAATTGAAATTTTTTTTTCCCTTTTCTGACAAATTTGACGATATCATAATAATTAGAGGTTACTTAAGTGTAATGGTGTCGTTTATCTTGGGAAAACATCGAAAAGATGAGAAAAGTTGTGATATATCATAGACAATAAATCTAACATTTTCACATTTATTGATAAAAAATTTTTAAGTAAGATTTTAACGTGATGTATAATTTGTATATCTCGGAACTTTATTATTTTTGCTAAAAACAGCCAAAACTCAACATTCTCCTTTTTTGTGTAGTATGTTTCTATAAGATTTCTTGGGATTGGCAGGTTAATGCTTGTACGAGCGACGTTACCCATATCGCCCAAGAATCACATTTCCTCTCAAACGCCGATACTTGGTCCCTATCTCTGCGTTGAAATTCGCTTAACTACCCTTTGTTATGTCTATCACTGACTATCAAACTGTCTCACGACACTGAGAATCAACAACCTCCAGCATAGTAGACCGCACAATATACACTTCCGTAACATATAAATTATACCGTCGTATAATGTAAGCGTCAGCATCCTCTCCCTCTGAAAATTCCCTGATTCCGTAACTACAAGAATTTTTCGTGCACGTTTGTTAATAATAAATAAGATATTCGGAGGAGATCAACATACAACATAAATGGGGCATTTTAAAATTAATTATTTCGAAGAGGAAAAATTGAAAATTATTTCTGACAATCGCCATAGTTCATATAAGCGGACGTTCAATTTCCTTTCGTTATCCAATAGGCTGTGTACGCCTCTGAGATAATTCGATTCGAACTGCAGCAATGCACACGGACGCGTATCGCACACACTCACCTTATCCATCAGCTGGCGAACTATCCCGTTCCACTCGCCGGTCTCGTAATCGTAAACGCCATACTTGCCATCCGGCACGAGTTCAATCCTGTAGGTGAAGCCCACCATGTGCGCTATCTCCTTCAGCAAGTCGATGCAGAAGCCTTCGTAACGCGTGTTTCCGCTGAAATTCCCCCCGTTCTTCAGCATTACATACGGCTGCTCCTACGGGGATCATAAAAAGGAGCTACCGTTTTTCGCTTCGTCTCCCTTTGCTACAGGATTTCGCACGCGATTCTTTTCTCTCTATCTTTCCTATCTTTACGCTAGTTCCGTCTCCGGTCGCCAGTTCTCCCGCCCATTTTGTTATCCTGCATCCTTTTTACAAGATGCTACTACCCGCGCCGGAACTATCGATATGGTCGACAACAAAGTTCCGAAGAAACGATAAGGCGTTCGCGTGTTTGCGTCATGGGAATTTTATACGGACTGGATGTAAATCTTCTGGGTAAGGGTCGGTAGAAATCAAGTTTCACAACTTCAGTTTCAGTTCGAGAGGATTAGGGAAATTTTGGTGTGTCGCTTTGGCTCTTTCGTCGAGGAATACGTATTACAGATTTAATTAATGAATAATAGATGAACGCATTTTCTTACAATTATATTATAAAATTAGATTGATAAATGAAACCGATAAACTCATAATAATAATAAATTGATAAACTCATTTACTTAAGTGACGTTATTGGTGAATTAAATACATAAAAAATATCTTATATTATAAGAATACATACACATCTTATGAAAAAAGTTTGACTACAAAATTTTGTGAATATGAAATCATTAGTAGGGGAGACCAGAGTTTGGTGGGACAGTTTTCACAATTTCAGCATTAGATGTTAAACAACTAATCAATATAATTAATATGATAAAGAGAATCTTTTTATACATTTTCATGTCAGGAAATACTATTCTGTACACTGTAGAAAATAAAATACGTAGTAAATAAAGTACGTAAATAAAATACGAACATGCTGCATTGTAATCAGTTTATTTCGATAATAAAGTAAATTGATAAACGTCACAGTATAAGTTTTATGACAAACTCCATAACTTTCCTATTGTTTCTTTCGCTACAAATACATAAATGGAACGTAATGCCAACTTGCCTCTTGTCAACAAACCACGGTCACTCCTGTATTTACAGAAAAACAAACTCTGGAGTATTAGTTACATCCTATTAAATACCAACAATAATAATTAATATTCAAAATAACCTTTAGCTTTGATACAAAGCTTTAAGATGCTTCGGAAAAGCATCAACGATAAGACTGCGCCTCTTTCCATGGATAAATTCTCCCAGGCAGGCAATAAAGCAGCTTTTAGTTTACTAATCAATGAACATTGTTTAGTGCAGAGTCTTTATGGTATGTAATAAGATGTAACTAATACCGTATAGCTTGTTTCTTTTTTAAATCATTTATTCAAATGATAAGCTGACGTTATGTATCATCATTTTGATTTAATAAATACTTAAACATTATGGCCAAACTTTCTGATCACATATATGCATAAAAATGTATACAAAGATTCAAAGATTCTGTGCATAAATATTCTGTAAGTTACATCGCAAACGTGATGCAGCGAGATGCGTTACGTCGACTAAAAATTATCCATGCTTTTTCGTCAACTCTAAAATAACATCTAAAAATTTCGCATAAAAGTATATGATCATCACATAACCGAAGATTACCGGGATATCTTGTGTGATAGCGAGTCGTGCATGTATCTGTAACGGTGCGGACAGCTTTAATTGGTATTTACGACGACATACCGAGCATGGCGAATGCACTTGCTCTGACGCGGACATTCGATGGTTCTCTCGATGCTGATTACCAGCTAAATGGATTACTCTTCGATAGACTATTACGCCGAACACTCCCACGAGATGTGCTCTGAAAGCGTAACTACACGTCGTAGGCCTCGGAGACTCAGGTGCGAGAAGGCCGATTAACATATACGTTACGTCAACTAGATGATAGCTTGCCAAATAAATAGTCTCATGATAATAATGCCGTGTCAGATCGTTATTCTACTAATAAATAAGTTCAAGATAAATGTATCATTTGTATAATTTTCTGATCATACTAAACGTATCGTTCGATCGTGACGAATTTAGAGAATAAACTGAAGTCTTTTTTATGAAGTTAATACATATTTAATTTTGATTGACAGATTTTTTTACTTCTATCATAATTAATTTTATACAATAATTTAATAGTGAAATAACTTATTTCCTTGTCCCTCGCACGTGATAAAAAATCTACGATACCCAGTATCACCATTAAAAAGGGAGAAATAAAAATTTTTTTATCAAGTTCGAGACGCGTAGATTCTCGTATGCAGAAATGTGGTTGAATTAAATCACCTGATAAAACGTTGATACGAACAATCGATCGAGTTAGAGTAACGCCGACGAACAATGAAGAAAAACGAGAACGAGAAAAATTATCCGAAGAATTCCGATAATTGCACACGTACGGGAGAGACGAACGTGCAACGAGCGAGAACTTTCGTTCCACCGGACAAATATTATCCTCACGACGAACGAGTGAAAATATAGACAAAAAGATGCTCCCCTCTAGATGTGAGCGTTATCGCACGGTCGTCGTATATTCAGACGTGGAGAGTTGGAGGTCTAGTACGCGCGGGGTCTAGATTTAAATTTAAATTCAAATCGGCTTCTTGAAATGCAATAAAGTAGCTTCACTTCATGAAGCTTTCCGCCATTTTAGATGAAAACGGGGCCGGTGACTGCCGCATGGCGGAAACGCGAGAGATTTAATTAGAGGGTATGTCGAGTGGATTTGGTATTTACGAGCCGCATATGAGAATTTCGACCGGATTAACTGCATACTGCAGCCTATATAGAGAATGCATTTGGCACGCATTAATTAAGCCACGTTGAAAAGCGGCGTGTTGGAGAAAAAGAAAAATGAAAAAAGGGAGCGTGTTAATCCGTCGAGATGCAACATTTATATACAACACATTTTATAATATTTTAAGTTGTTAATATTTTTATCCTCGTTATATTTAATATTACTACTTTTATGACAGAGAATTCAAAGAAAAAGATGAAAGAGACGAGAACACACGTGTTTTATTTGTGTGCATTGTGCATGCTGTTTGAGGTTTTACATTCGTTTGTAAAAAAATTGTCATGCATATGTACGTATACATATGCATGGAAAAAGCTTGAAAAAAAATTCAAACATAAGATTTAATCCAAATAAGCTACGCGCACGAAAACAAAGATGAAAAATTAGCATACGTAGTTAGGGGTAAAAATCATAGTGAGAGAAATTATTTCTTGCGAGATGAATCGTACGGCAAATATTTATCATGGATTTTAACGTAAAAAATATATCGCTTGACAAGGAAAAATTACTTGACTTATCATACGCGTAGATTAAGAAGAGACAGATTAAAAGGTCGGCGCATTCATGAATAATTACTTAATATGGCACACTCTCGTGAGAGTGCTAAAGTCCGTATGCAATCTAGAAGACAGAAATGAGATATAAAATTAATTTAAGCCAACTTAATGGCGGCTGTAAGACCACTTTTAACTCTTCTTTGAATAATACATGAGTCTTTTGAATAGAGCGAAAAAGTACGTGAAGCGAAAAGCCGTAAGAGCGTGAAAGATTTAAGGAGAAGAGGCAAATTTCAATGCGACCGCAGATACAAAGCGACACACGCAAAAGTATCGACGAGATATATAATTATTAAAGATTTCAGATGAAGTTAGAGAAGAAAATTTTCGAATTTATAAGCAATAATTGATCAAAGTAAGTAAGAAATTCATAAATCTTTCAAGATTGTATGTTGCTTTAGTGAGCACGTAAAAGAAAACTATTCTCGTACGTATGACGTACATACAGTTCAATTAAATTTGTATATTGTATTTTAATAAATTTAATATTATGTTTAATAAATGCCTTATTTTATCGTGATATTACAGAATTTATGAAATACTGTTACTTCGTACCGTTACGAGAAGTACATTTTATTCGCATTTATTTCGTGCATAACTATTATTCATCATAAATAAACTACATTTCACATTCTATTTGCTATTTTTAATTAAGAAAAAACCGCGGTATACAAAAAATATTGGTCGTACGTTAATTTTCAAATCTGAGTAAAGAGAGCTCTTGCAATTTTCAATTATAAATAATTATAAATTATCATGTGATATGTATCATATACAGGGTGTTTGGAAAGTAATGAAAAATCTTTCGCATAGGGGCAGAATGGACTAAACTGAGAAAAAAAGTCCTCTACCATTTTACAATTTTCGCAATAGTTAACAAGATATTAATTACTAAAAAATTGTCGAAAATTGATCTTCAATAATTTTTTACTCAAATACTATCAACTTTACAGAAAAACTGAAAGAGACAAAAATTATTTATTTTCTACTCATAAAGCTCTAAGAATTTTTTCAGAATTTTTTATCAACTTTTTAGTACTGAATTTTTTTATTTTTATCAACATGAGAAAATACGGTATTAAAAAATTCTAAAAAATTCTGAAAAAAATTCTCAGAATCTTATGAGAAGAAAATAAACAATTATTGTCTGTTATAATTTTTCTGTAAAGTTAATAGTATTTGAGTAAAAAATTATTGAAGACCAATTTTCAACAATATTTAGTAATTAATATAATATCTTGTTAACTATTGCGAAAATTGTAAAATGGTAGAGGACTTTTCTTCTCAGTTTAGTCCATTATGTCCCTCTGCGAAAGATTTTTCATTACTTTCCAAACACCTTGTATAATATCGATAAACTCGAGTCGTAAATTAAATGTATAGCTCTAAGACCAAATAAAAATAAAATGAAGGACAAATAAGCCAATAAAAACCGGATATCGGTGTGCAATAATAACAATATATTTAATCAAATATTATTCGTAGTAAATTAAATAAAAACGCATACGTTTCGATCTTAGTTTTGGAATTCTCTTCAGTACACAAAAGATATATTTAGACGACAGAAAGCATAGGTTAAAATAAAATTGCAATAAACAATAAATCGAAATACAAAGCAATAGTCACAGTGATAGATTAAATAAAGCTGGACTTCGGTTACACAGCTTTATTTTTTGACACAACTTTCAATTTAACATAGGCTGTGTTCTAAATTTACTGCCAACACTGAAAATGCGACAATTTACGTTACATGCACTATAGATTTTTAGTACAGGCACTCAATTTTGGAACATAGCCATAGACATGTAATTTCCACTTCATTTAATCTGCGACTGTCGTTTCGCACTTTGATATTGTTCATTTTAATTTCAATTCGACACGTATTAGGTGA
The DNA here is from genome assembly GCF_001594055.1 of Mycetomoellerius zeteki. Classification (NCBI taxonomy): domain Eukaryota; kingdom Metazoa; phylum Arthropoda; class Insecta; order Hymenoptera; family Formicidae; genus Mycetomoellerius; species Mycetomoellerius zeteki. Next base: position 285,948 of record NW_017257403.1, on the reverse strand, counting down.
AAACGTTTTTATTTATGTAATTTACTATGTAACTAATTATATTGTATTATTGCACATTTATAACCGCGATGGCTCTTATTGGTTTACCCTTCCTTCATTTCATTCTGATATTTAATATCGTTTGGCATCAATAACCAATAGGGCGTCGTCTCCCTCGTCTAAATAAATTGATTTGCTTTAAAGGAGAAATTCGCATTCAAGTTATACAAGTCAAATAGAAATAATCAAGGAATGCTATTTCGTTATTTGAAAATATACATATATCAAATGATACGTTTCATGTAAACTACTATTTTCGTCTCTCATATTATCGAAAAATCTTTTATTTATTGGAAAATATAATAATAAATAATATCAGGGAAGAAATAATTATTATTTTCAAATGAAAATTTCATGTGAAATTATATGTTATTATATGTATGATTATACATATAGACTCAGTATAATTATGCTAATTGAAACATGTAATTGACGCTATTAGTGACTCTCATGATTCTGCAATGTTTACACTAAGCAGTGCGATCAATAAAGTTTCCTACGATCGATTTACGATTTTACTTCACGTCGACTGATATTTGCAAGTTGTTAACGCCGCGCCGTGCAAAATTGCGACGTACAAATCGTTGTGATATATCTTTACAAGGACAGTTTTTATTCTACGATATGGTAAATATCAGAATAATTGATCATAATGAGTTATTAGGAGAACAAATTTAATTAATCAAGCATAGAACTATTGCAACTATAATAAATGCACAAATCAAATTATAAATAAATTCAAAATATTGAATTAAAAAAATATAGGATAACAGAAGGATAGGATAATATTATTACTTACGTTTATTATATTTGTACAAACTAAAGTAAACTTTTATAAATAACATTAATACTGTTTACACACTGTTTCTATTATTACTGTTTCTATTATTAATGCGACATACTGAGCCAGCTAGACATTAATGGAGTATTAAATTACTAGCAAGGGAACATTCACAGAGTAGTACAACCTCATATTAATTGGCCAAAACGTAATCGTGGCGAACCGTGTAATCGTTTTCAGTTATATACAATCAATATCGATAATCAGTAAGGGATTTATTCTAATTTGTGATATGTATGTGATTTTAGGTAAGAAGCCTTAGTAAAACTTGCCGTGGTTAATCAAAGTGAATAGTCCAACGAGGGATTTCTCCAGAGACTAGCGATGTACGTGAGCGAGTGTTGGGGATGGGATCGTGTATTAGAGGGAGATGTGAGAAATGAAACAAACAAACCAAATCATACATGTCGCATGAGCTCTCGTACGATGCCGTTCCACTCGCCGGTCTCCGGGTCTCGTGCGCCATATTTCCTGTCCGGCACCAGCTCCAATCGGTACGAAAAGCCTCCCTTTCTCGCCACCGCCGCCAGGAGGTCCATGCAAAAACCGTAAAATCGCGAATTCCCAGTGTAGTTCTTTTCGTGGTGCATCATCACGTACGGCGTCTCCTGCGTCCGACGACGAGCGAATCGGGGATTCATGCAAGAATAACGAAAAGCGCTTTGAGACCGCCGTAGCGTAACGCGGATTTATGACGAGACACGTTGGCGCCGACCATATCGAGGAACTTTCAACGGCTATCGCGCGTTTCTCGCTCGACTCGTTCTTCCAAAATGGGTGGTACGGCGGTGTCGGAGTTGAAACAATAAAATAGCTGGCATTATGCTGCAATCTACCTCGCCTTGCGTGATATCTTCCCTTCTTTTTTTACAAAGTAGATATTATTATGAATATATTTGAATATATTCCTTTTAGCTGCGTCCAAATGTCGTATAATTTTGCAATAAAGTCGTGCGTAGATTTATATAAAGATACAAAAGAAAGAACAAAGTTATTGCGCAACAAAATGTAGATTTGATGCCGATGAAAACTCACCAGTATAGTGATCACAATCAGAGTTACGTTCCCGATGCTAGGCTCGAAAAAGGCCGCAGTGTCTGTAACGTTGACGCCGGCGCCGGGACGCCACTCGCCGACCTAGATTCGCATATAATTTTATTATATACCCATTTGATATTTGAGTCGTTCTCCTAACACGCTTCCTGTTTTGTTTACAGTAAGGCTACGTACCTTAACGAGTGAGTGTTGTTTCAGTTTCAGCAGATCCAATTTAAACTGAATTCTACGGCCTTCTTTAAATTCAATAGGTCCGGAGATTCCTTTCATCTCGACCTGCAACAAAAATCATTGCGGATTCGCGTTCGTGAGAGTGCTTTCTCACATATGTTACGTGCATGAGTTCGTCAACCTTATTCCGCGCTCGATTCAGCAGATTGAACTTGACAGAACAAATATTTTGTAGAGCATGTATATATATAAAATGCTTCACACACACAGTGACAGCATTGCAGTTATCTATTCAATCCCATTTATTTCAGTTGATAAATGAAATTCGATTCAACTAGGTGCCGTAATCTAAAGTTTAAATGCAGCAATATAGGAATAATTTTAAAGACAAGTTAGAAAGAAAAATTACTTTATTTCGGTACTACGATCGTAAAGTGCCTGAGATAAGACCTTTGGCTGCGTTGTGCTATTATAACCCTTCAGTTAAAGCTCTATATATCAAAGTAGCGCATTCCTTTGATCTGAGCCGAAATGCCGATAACCTTAATTCCTATTTCGACCGCCATTTCGATTTAGTCGTCTGTAGTCCAATAAGCGCTTAGTATTATTGGTACAGGGGGTACGGCTAATAAGTACAACATGGAGGACCTTTACGCTACTTTGATATAATACTTTGATAGAACTTTACCTTCAGTGTCACTCTAAATATGACACACTCGACTTTTTTTCCAATGTTTTTTCGATGCTTTTTCTATTGCTTAACTTTTAAGGAAGCGGTTTACGGGTTATTTCCGTGTCTTGATACATCGTTAAATGCCAAAGTTTCATGAACATTGCAGTTCACTTCATCAAGACAGGAAGCAATCTGATACTGAGTTGCTTCCCTTGGGGATTCACTTTCTATACACTGTATATGTACAGAAACAGAGGGAGGAAGAGAAAACTGAAGATGTAGCGACTTATAACTTTTCATCAATAAATTTACAAAATGATATAAATCTTTTAGATCCGTTACATACTTTTTATAAAGTCTTGATGCTTCTATGTTTTATTTATTTTATCTATTTACTAATTTAGTGTGTATAAACACGTTTATCCGTTCAATGACCTCTCACAAACTCACAACATCTTGTATTATACAGATTGTTCTTATTTGCGCTCTGTTTTGTCATCCCATCGCTATTATATTACTAATATAAGTTTTTTTATTAATTTATTTGACTACGATTGCTTCAATCAATGTAAGTTTTCAATTAATTTTATATATAGTTTACTGTAAAGCGAAATTACTATTTGACTATCTTGTCAGCATTATGTTAAAGAAGACCTAAACCGTCTGTATTTAATTTATTGAATAATATATTAACACATTCATCCTGTGTCAGTTCTCACGAGTTTTACTGGGAATTTTGATTTTTTAATAACACGATAGGTATATACATTTTTTTGGTATCTTAATGTTTGGCGTTTCGATTGAAAAAAGAACTTTTTTACAATATTTTTATTTTTACGAAAGTTATAAACAATCGAATTAGTTGAGTATCCAAATACATTGTTTCCCTAGTGTGGCACCGAAGGGATAATAGTAAGTTAACCTAGCCGAGAAGATTCTCTACGTGCACCGTATAAATTGTGAACTGCATTAAAATGCGATGCAAGATGGATGCGCATCGCCGGCATAAATCTCTCAATTTCGATGCGCATCAGCGCGAAGACAAAACTCGTCGTGCAGTAGTTTGGCTAACAGCTAGCAGCCGTATTACCGGCTCAGAAATTTTCCTAGGTGCCTTAAAAATTTTCGCACTTAGAAAGTCGTTACCGTTTACGTGGCAAATCTCGTAAAGTTGTTAAAGCTCCTTCTTGAAGATTTTACGCCATTCGTAGGCTATTCAAACGGGAACGGTAGGTCATATTCGCCGGCTTCCGGTAAAATACGGTAAAAATCCACGTAATCTACGAGGCCATTAAGCGATATTGAGAAAGTGACAGGATATTGGCGAGGAAAAAGGATGACGCGGATGGAAACGTATAGTTTTAGCGGAAATCATGGAATGCATGAACTTCTAAAAGAGGTAGGCGCCTCCAGACGATATAGCCAACGTTCGCCAACATTAGCGAATATACATACACATAACATACATAATTTGACAGTGTACGACGCAAGCATGATAAGTAATGTTATTAAAAGATTTGATATTTTAGCAACCAGCTCTTGAGAGCCCTACATAATTATTTTGATTTGTGTTTAGTTTTTTAAATTCTTCAAAAAAATTATTCTTTCTATGTATGTAATAATTATCGTTAAAAACAAAGCTTAATTTTCGCAAAATAAGAAACATTATTGTTTGCTGGTGAATTAATCTAAAAAATTGGACGATTTTTATATTTCATATATTAGACGATGATTTAGACTGTTTATATATAAATGTTTTCCAACAGTCAATAAAGGTCTGCACTTCAAAAGTCAAATATTTATCATATAGTACAATATTTTAAAATCTTTATTGTCATACCTTTCTGTGGAATAACATTTTTGTCACAAAACCGAGGAAGTTATAATTTTTTTATAGCAATGCACTTAAATCTGGTGGAACATCCTTTTATATTTTTATTTTTCTATACGTTCGATATAACCCATACGTTTGCTATGAACCGCAAAGAATTAAAATATAAGAGCTCGGACTGTAAAAAGAAAAAATGGAAAACGGCTACGTAAAGAAATATACGCACATGGTTTAATAACGTTGCAAATATTACTTTCTTTATGATCTAATTTTTCATCATTAATACATTTTGTATTGGATTTTCAAATATTAAAAACTGTAGAGATAAAAACAGAGATTGTATTGATGTTTTTGGGATTATATGCTATGCATGGCAGGATGCAATTGGCAATAAAATTCAAAAAACAAATAATGTCAGATAAATGAAATGTATTTCAGCTTATTCTCTCGCGGCTGTAAAAATTGTCCCATCTAATCGTCGATTCACCTTTTCCGATTTACGAGCAAAACCGCAACAAAATAAAACAAAAATACATTTAAGGCAGTACACTCGCGACAATACTGTCCAAAAGTTTAGTCTCATTGCGGCGCTCGGTGGCGATATCTCACTCCCACACAGTAGAGAGAGAAAACTTTCGATTGTTCCTGTCCAAGACCGCACACGCGAAAAGAAAATGAATACAGATAGACGCAGACAGACACCGGTGCTGTTAAACGCTTGCTGGCCGCGTCCCCTCTAAAGCTCTATATTAATAAAGTAGCGCATTTCTTTGATCTGAGCTGAAATGCCGACAACTGTCTCATTGGTTATTTCGACCGCCATTTTGGATTGTCTGTAATCCAATAAGCGCTTAGTATTATTGGTATATGGTAAGGTCCAATATGGTCCAATATGGCGAACTTTTCCTAACTGAACGGTCAAAGATTATGATTTTTTTTGACAATATTCGTTCATGTTCCTTCATCGCATGCTCGTTTTTTATTAACATATCACTGTTAAACACCTTACAAAAATAAACACGACATTTTCGTCAATTTTATATAGGCGACAAGTATAAAAAGTACAATTTTTAATTGCTTATATCTCAATATTGAAACGGCCAATCTCATTCTAATTGTACAAGCATGTCAAAGCCTTCTAATACAATATATAGTTTCAATTTCAAAAAATTCTGGCTATTTTTATTTCACGAGTGTACTACCTTAATTCTTCATAACACTGTACTACCTTAATTCTTCATAACACTGAATTCTTCGCTGATATATGATAAAAACATGGGGTGTTTAAATAAATAATATTTGCAAAAATGAAAGATTAAGAAAGCGGAGAATTTTTTGATAGCATTTCATTTCTGCAAGATAATGCAAGAATATAGAATGAGCAGAAACGGAAAATGAAGTGGAGCAGAATAAACGCAAACCTAAAGTTTGATTACCTCATTAAGCAGAAACTTTCGCCGAGAGAAATTTGACGATTTCTCATTTCTATTGTCACACAATGCTCCCATGTTTTTTTTTTAACAAGAAGGTAAGAAATATTGTAGCATAACATTCGTCTTCCTTTTAAAACAAAACCATTAATGTTCTTCTAAATCGTGCTCCTAGGTTAACTTAAAAGTTACGCGAGGCATAATTAATACTCCAGCACACTGAAGCACCATACATGTATACAGTCGCACCACATTTATCTTGGCCACATTCTTTTGCATTAGTTTTATATTTTCCACGAATGCAGCCGAGTTGACTGTCCACCAGATTTTTCGTCAGCGCGGAACCATAAAGTGTGAAATTAACGTATGAAAAGCGACATTGTACTAAATTAGCAACATCGCATGTTTTAAATATATTACACCGGTGCCCTTATAAAATATTCATAACATGTAAATTATGCTATTGCATAAATGAATGTAAATGTAAAATGTTATGACAGTTCGCAAACCGCGACTACTAAATACCGCTTCATGCACATTTAAACATGCTTCATAATAAATTAATAAAACAGATTTAATAAATAATGTCATCATATTTCTTTATATACATACACGGTAAATCTTCATATTTTATTATCAAGAATTATAAATTGTTTCGGATAAATAGAAAGATTTGACTATCGCTAAATTTCAAATTATTAAGTTTGAATTTGTAGATAGCATTACAAAGCTGTTCTTTCTTTAACTGACTTAAAATTTCAATTTCCTTTGCTAATAAAATATTGCAACCTGCTGGGAGAAAATCAGAGAAATCTTGGAAACCTTAAAAATAAAAAAACATAAAATTCGTATAATCATACACGTGACATAATAAAAATAAATATAATTTATTTGGAAGTTACGTATATATATTTTAGAGTTGATAACAGTTTAATTTATTTTACTAATTTAATTTGTCGTCTACTGACTGATATTTATTAAATATTAAACGACAAATGTGATTTTTTTGAAGATGGCTAGGCTTTTATCTGCTCGCATAATTTCTTGTTATTTTAATAAAGTAGCGTGTCATAAAATTCTCGCAGCCTAACAGGTCTCTTTATTACGCCGATCAAAATTCAGGTAGTCCGTGAGGACAGCAGAAATGAACGATCGGTAAATTTAGCGCGGTATCCCCTGCGGTCGCTATCCGGCAGTCATTCCTGTGGTAAGTCTAATTAAAGCCAAAGCGGAAGTTACCACGGATTGTCGAGCGTGACTTAAATCCGAAAGTGCCTCACTTCCGCGGCGAGGAAACGTCACGGAGCAGCGGCGACGACGGTTGCTCGTTGGAGCATCGGGATAATTGTAAATTGTCATTACGGGAGACACTCCTTTTGTCCGCGAGAAAATCTCCTTTCATGAACGGACGTGGTGCAACGACGACTTTTATCATCGTGTGCTCTTCGCGAGTCTTGCGTCGTGCCGCATATATCTTGGCCACGCGAGCGGAATATGAGAAACCGTCTTAAAAGCAAAACGCGTCGCACCGGCACGAATCTCGTGGTGCATTTTAGTTCTCATATATAGAACACGTGATGGCACGATCGGGAAACAGATCTCATATCAAGCAGCAAAAGCGGAAACGCTATTTAGTGAAATCAGAACGCCAGGAAAAGGAGAATTTTAATATATCTTAGAAATTCTATTTGGACGATAGTAATATAAATTATACCAAGACATCGTTTGTTTCCTTTTAAGATACGTGCAAGCCGCGTAATTGACATTTAATTAAACGAATAAGCTCGTAAGTGTAATTAATTATTGTATGTCTCGATATACCGATTCCTTTATAATGTTACGATTCATTGAACAATAGTTGTAGATTCGCACGAATGGTCGAAACAATCCCATTAGTAAATTATTCGCGGCTGAACTTTGTTACTACAATGAAGTTATTGTCGAACAAGCGGAATGCTGTGCGGTACATTTTCGAAGTAATCAGTAACCGTGGTTACGCAATACATAACCATCGCTTTACATATTCACCTATATGTGTAACTTTAATTGTCGATACTGTACTTAACTTTGCTTGATTAATGCATCTACTTTTGTAATAAAAATGGATTAAATTCTCCCGTTCCCAAAAATAAAGTTTGGAGAGAAAGCTTACTCTCGTAAATCGCGACGAGAATAAGAAGTAGCAAGAAAAAGAAATAACAGTATAGAAAAGAGCAGCGAACTTGGCTGGTCCGGCAGTTAGTAAACATTCTCTCTCTCTCTCTCTCTCTCTCTCTCTCTCTCTCTCTCTCGGTATATATATATAATATATATATAATATATATTATGTATGTGTGTTAAATCACACACACATATATGTGTGTGTGTGTGTGTGATTTAACACTTTTCCTCGATGTCACGGCGACAGGTTGAGCTTTCTCGTCGGTGCTGTAAAAAAGTCACGACCCTGCAGAAAGTCGTTTATTTTTCTTTCGCGCGGAGAGATTTTTTTTCTTTCTGTCTGAAGGTTGGAATATCACGTAAATGATAATACAAGGCAGAACATTTTTAATTAATAGCATAAAAATTTAATGCTTTATGTATGACGTTATTTACTTATCTTGTTTGTACGTGAAATGAAAGTGAACATTTATCTCGAAAAAGGAGATGAAGATTGCATGAAGATATATAGAAAGTAGCAGGTAAGCAAGTATTCATTTAGTAAGAAAAGTTGAAATTTTTTAGGCGTCGAGCGAGGAAAATCATCGTATCGCTAAATTTAGACATTTATACTTCAATCGTGTACATACCAAGAAAGCTCTCTCTCTCTCTCTCTCTCTCTCTTCTCTCTCTTCTGTCAAACTTCGTTTTGCAGGTGAAGTGCATATTTGCAGTTGCGAAAAGTTATTAGATGAAAAGCTTCGCTAATTGTATGCATGCGATCTTGCAAAATCAGGAAAATTCAAAAAGTGTACAAAAATGAAAATATCTTGTTTTATATGTTTTACGTTATCTATAATGTCATATTATTATTATTTAATGTTATTATTTATTTTAAACAGATTAATCAAAACTATAAGTTTTGATTAATAAGATGTTAACTATATCACTTTGATAAAGAGAAGGATATAACTGTTTTCTTTAATAATTTATTTTGTATTATATATATTGAAAGTATTAAATTATATATTTAATGTATTTAATAGTTATTAAATATAATACACATATAATTTAATAGATTCAGTATTTTACTATATATATATATATATATACATATATATACATATTCATAATTATATATAAAATTCAATTTGACTGTTATCTAGTTAATAAACATTATTGGAAATTGAGCCAATTATAGCTTCTCGTTTTCAATATGTTTTTTAAAATATTCAACGTTCAAATTCCGTGTGATGGAACATTTGGAATAAATTATTCGATATGTACACGGCGTATGATTTTCGTATATTCAATGCTCGAATTTCGATATGATGCCATAATGTCCCGGATATACGATTATGCATCGCGTACTCCGGAAAATTCGCAATTTATTGAATAATTCTCGATGCCATTATATCGAGTGTAATCGAATAAAGCCGAAATTTTGATAACAAAGATTTATGTTGCTTCAGAAAGCTATTGTGATAGAAAGCGTTTGTGATACCAAATGGTTGTTACACCCGAAAATAATTGTTTCGACGAGAATCTCTCGACACTTTGAAATACTCGATTTCTCGAATTCGAATCATTCAAATAGTCCTAGAGTGAAGTGGCTCAAGAGAGTTGCAAACGCGCGTTGATCTTGTAAGGATTACTTTCAATCTTCTTGAGCGATTTAAGATTCCCGGCAGATCCATTTGAAAATTAAATAAGATCGATGGGATAGCAGACACGATAGAATTGCCTCGCAGACAAGATAGGAATCAATCGAGCTTGGCTGCATAAAATTGAACGCTTATAAAAACGAAAATGGAAAGTTAATTGTTTCATCCCTAAAGATGAATTCTTTGTTACGTAATCAAAAAGTGAAAACTTTTTCTATGGTATTTACAAACAACTAAAAATCTAATAACTCTTTCTATTGTTATAATTGTATATTGATAATAATAACAATGTATTTGAAACATATTTTCACATATTGACGTTGGGAATAGAAACCATACAAACAATCAAAATGGAGTCATTTTTAACGGTATCAATATTTAGTTGCACACATAAATATCAATCTAAAAGACAAAGCTCCAATACAATAAATAAATTCTATTGCATATATCGGTTTCGCAAACAGTGAAATATTGATGCGCTTTAGTTTTTGTTATGGGTTTCTCTATGTTTACAACTTTCAATCTTTGTCCAATAACTATTCTATACACGCATATTGCCTTTTGTTCAATGCATAAACAATATTGTATAAGTATATTAGTAGTAAGTATTAGCATTTTTTAAATTAAATCTGCATTGCTTTTACTAATAAGATCTTCGTTTACAAATTTTACGTCTTTTTTCTGCGAACGAGGATGGATTAATTAAAATGTCGTTCGGTGTCAGCTTATTCTAGCGAGAGCACGGCGGTTCTTACGGAATTGAAAATGGAACTAGGGATAACAAAGTACGGCCGTAAATTAATGGACCCGTCTCTGCCCCAGTTAAAGCTACGAACTTGGACCAAGTCGTGAAACAACGGAGGACAACTTCCAGTGTTCCTGACGGGAATGGTCGTCGGGACGCAGGAAGGCCGTAAACGACTTTTAAAAAGCATTACGGTCGTACGAAAGACCGCAGCTGAATTAAGCGGTAAACCGCCCGAACGTGAACACCTAATTACCGCGACATCCTTAATCACGCTTTTTTTAGAGGAAGAAGTAAGTTTGCGGTGCGCTGTGTGTATGTCGCCGGTATTTCTCGATGGTATAAAAACGACGGAGATGGTACGTGGCTGAAATTGATTATCACATTGCGATATTACAGAGACTCACATATAATTTTCATTCATAGTATTCGGCGTAATTTAATTAAGGCCAATGCATTTAATCAACCGAAAGGTGAACTTGAAGCATTGACTACTTCAGAGTCTCCAAAGTGGGTTAGGTAATTTATCACGCAGTTCTACCATGTCATAAATTTTGACGCAAGCAATTCCGTATTCAACAGGTTGTAAGGCAACTATATAGACGCGTACGTGGTACATCATTATAGTTTAGACGTTAGTCACGCGATATTAGACACCGATTTGCCTTCAGTCTATAATACAGGGAATGTAGTCGAAAAGTTAATGGCTGTGTTCGGTAGAACGAGCTTTTAAATCATGCAATAAATTATTTAACAACGTCCTTCCTGAATACATCTGCCGGAACACGTTTTCGCTCCTCGTGCAATGGACGACGGTCTCGCGTTGATGCTAAGCGCATAAACTACAGGAGCGCGGCTTATCTGCGAAGGTTTAATTAGGGGAAAAGTCAACGGGTCCTCGCCACGGTGTAATCTTGTCTTCGTGCTTTCAGTCTTCTCGTGCTCCCGTGATTAATCAAGCGCTTTCCTTCCCACAGCGACTCCTCCTCCACGGCGATGTCTCTCGTTGTGTTTCCGGTTGTGATAAAAAACAAGGAAGCTCGTTTGCTGTTACGCGCTTTACTTATACAATTCTTCGTGCTCGCTTGCTCGCTCCTAAAGTAAATACCCTAATTACATCTCTAATTACGCCACTTGAATGACGGTGTTTGCGCGGGGAAACTGTGTTATTGGCGAACGTCAGTCTCGCGAACGTGATCTCCAGTGAGAAATTACCGCAGTGTCAATTCCATTGGCAGTATAATTAACGTCTAGACAGGACGTTGATTGGCGGGATGTCGATACTGTAATGGCTTGTAGATGATACATCGCGAAATCATTGTTAAATAGTTGCTTTAATCGTGTTGGATAATTAGACGATACTAATATTCATATCATTTTTATGATATTATCCGTATCAAAAGTTTTTTAAATTTAACTATTCGAGGTAGTTCCAGAATCCTTCAGATGTGTCCTTCTTTCATTCGCGATAATTTAATGTCCGTATCTTCGCAGGATTTGGAAGATTATTGCTAATGGAAACGACTCGGTCGGAGGCATTGCCCATTCACGCGACACCATATCTCGCGCGCGAGCTTTGCTACAGCAATTATTTCTCGTTCGGTTCAATTAAGCCACTCGGCTGGAAGCATAATGCCGTTCCGGCAAGGATTTAGCAGAATGCTGAAATGCCCTATTAGGGAGCAGAAACTAACTCGGTTATACTACGCGGCAATTCTGAGCTTCGCCCTGGGACATTTCTCGCTGCCAAGATACGACCGTCCATTTGGAGGGACAAATCCTCGATAATATCACTAGCGGAAACGTTTGTATAAACTAGGAATGTTTTTGAGATCGACTTTCGATTTCTTATACATGTATCTTGCAAATAATAATGTTGCTTACTTGGAAAACGCAAACTTGCAGTTATTGATTGTAATTTTTAAAGTATGTTGTAAAAAAATTAAAGCGGTCTGTCATTAACGTTAGTTAAGTAGTTAAAAAATTAAAAAATATGTGTCATAATCAGAGGACTGTGATTTTAATAAGAAAGTGCATTAAAAAATTTCCTTCGCAAATATGTATCTTTATTTTCATTTTAATATAATTTATTTTAACTTCAGTTTAATTTTCTTCTTTCAAATAATGAGTAAATGTTCACTTCTTTAAATTTGTTCTCGCAAGAAAGTGTCGTATATAATTGTATATCATTGTTAAAAACGATATTCAACTTTTTACTGATGTCAGACTTTAAAGTATAATCAAGTTTTTTTATTGTGAATCCTAGATAAAAATTTATAATAAATCTGAAAAAAAATAAGTAAACAAAATCCAACTTTTATAATAATTACAATCCAACTTTTATAATAATAAAAACCTGTTAAAGCTTTCACAATCATGTGAGAATTTGTGACATCTATTACTATCCAAGTTCGGTGTATGATTGCGCTTCAAAACTAAAAACGATTTTGACGTGTAGATTGCAGAATAGGATATGTATATAAATTCACATCGAAATATTATATAATTATTAAGACCCAGCTCAGACCAATAAGATTGTCATTATTTAGTTATGTAAGAATTTTTTTCAGATTTTTATACAGTTCGAATTAATATAAAAATCTGTATTAAAATTCGAAAGATGCATGGAGAGAATTTTTTCTTAGAATTTACTCTGAAAATATAATAGTCGTGCAGGGACAACATTGTATTTCGAAGAATTTTAATGTAAATCTCTCTCATTCATTAATAAAACTACAATGAAGTATAAAATAAGTTTGATCAATTTTACTGAAGTGCATGGTAAAAATTTTTTTAATATTATATTGTACCACAACTACCATATTTTCAGGGTAAATTTTAAAAGAAAATTCTGTCCGAAAATTCCTTTTCGACGAAGGGTTAATTTTTAACAATAAAATATAATTATACACGTCACGTACATCTCTTGCGAGTAGAACAAAGAAGTATTTGCTCATTACTTGAAAGAATAAAATCGGATTAAAGTTAAAAAAATTATATTAAAATAAAAATGATTTACACATATATTTACGATGAAAATTTTATACACACTTTTACCTATTGAATTCACAATCTTGATTATGTGGTATCTTTCTTCTCGACAACCACCAATATATATCAATGTTTTTCAGAGGGTAACGTATTGGATCATACGTATACGTTATAAAAACTCGTTTCAGCTGTCGGGAATGTCGTAAAGTACAGCAACGGCGTTAGCGGATGTCGCAGAGTCAACAGAAAAAAAATCTATTAAGGAATGTCACGCAAAAAGGCAATTTTATCGTTTTGCGCGTGTTACATCCGCTGCAGAATCTGATACGCCGGCAGGATTTGACGGCGATGTCGTTCGTGTACGCGCGACTTGTCCTGGAATTGAATATCGACTATTGTACGCGCTGGGTATTGTTAATAACAGCAAGTGACCGCGCAATGGGAAAACCCTGGCGCACCTCCAAATATTATCTAACTAAAACGCCAGCCAACTGTCATTAGCATTGCAAAACGAGTGCAAAAGTCATAAATATGATTGTACAAACATCATTCTTAACATGTAGAAGTCTAGCTCGTATGCAAAGCATCAATAGTATAAATTGGCCATCTTCTATATTAACTGAAAGACTCAGGGAATACAAAATGTTTTATTTTTAATTATTTGAATCGTATAAACAAACTACAGTCTAAAAAGTATTTTTAATATCTATACTTGCATGTTTCCCTGACCAATTTATACCATTAAACATGATTTTTTACGATAAAGAATCTTGAAGGAAATTATTTCGCGTTATGTGAAAAAAAAAGAAAATAAATCCTGCCCTCAGCGACGCAAACATGTAAAATAATGTTCGCGCACACGTTAATCACATTTATGGCGTTCTTAGCGAGGTAGAACGACGACGGTCACTGGAAAATCCGTGTAAATCGTTAACGCGAAGATGTATTGTTTCACTACTACGTTATTCCGCTAGATTCTACGTCTTTTTACTCTTTTAGAAATTAATATCCGTGAATGACACTCCGTGAAATAAACTCAGTACATAACGAATAAATAATGTATGGTCTCGAGCCGAGTGCGTCCAACATATAAAGACCAAGTAGCCAAGCGCGTTACAGCGTACGTAATCTCTTCAGACCGCTCGACAAGCGCTTTTATGAGCGATATTAATCGCGTTATACCGCCTATTACGCACGAGCAAGTAGAATGAGAGCAATTTGACCCGACGGTATCCGCGTCCCAGCAAATCCGGCACGTTACGATGCGTCCGAGCGAGCACTATCTAAATCCTGGAGGATTTAAGAGCCGTCACAGACCGGCTTAGGGCAATGGCGCGAAGAATGGATATTCTAATCACTTAAGGAAGATCACTGCTTCTACGTGCAAGTAATTGAGCCGTCAACGCGGATCCTTGTCTCGCGAGACGTTGACACTTTGATGAATACAAAAACCATTCACTATTTTATTCGTTTCCGCCGTAGAATGAAATATTTTTTCAAAATTTTAACGTAATATTAATAGTAAAATCATATACATTGGCTGCCATAATTATTTATTGACTTCAAGCCAAAGTAATTTTATTGTTTGCTCAAATAGAGAATCTTCACAAATAAAGATCTAATATATAAGTACTCAATATGCTATCTATTTGAAATATTGTAATTCTTAATTTGATCATAATAAGAATTTTTTATTAAATTATAATATAAACTAAGAAATAGATTGATAAAAATTATAAAATTGTATATATAATACGAGTGTTAAGGAGCATATAAGCCTAATGCTGGTTGTTGCCTAATTATTCTTTATTTAAAAAAAAAATAATATAACGTTTTTGACCATTTTTCTGGTTATCTTTAATATAATTAATTATCTATTCTATTCACCGTAATTCAATAATGTGTCTTCGCTAATAATCTTCGTAATTCTTTACCTATTCGTACTTAAAAGTCTCATATGTTGTCAGTATTATAAACAATTATTTGTATGTTGAAAACTTTTAGCAGCCACTGTATATCAAATATTTGAGACTCTTAAGTATTCATAGTCGGATCTTATATTTAAGACCGTCTTAAGTATAGTCTTAAGTATAGTCTTAAGGTGTCATAAACCAATCAGAGAGCCGTATTAGCATCTTAAGACATCTTATTACTTAAGACGATCTTAAAATAAGAACGGACTATGAATACCGCCCTAATACTGACTCGGAATAAGTTTTAATCACATTATGAGTCATTATCACATTAATCACTTATGAGTCAAATACCCAAAACATTCGATAAATCTTTATCGTTTATGAAAAATTTATATTTTTTTTCTATCAATGAATAAAAATTTCTTACTAGATCGAAGGATTGATATATCCAATTATTTACGAGCGAAGTATGCAGATTCTGAAATTTCTGAGCGGATAAAACTGGAAACTAGAAGAACCATAGAGAGAAAGAAGACAAGTATCAATAAAAGTAAATAAAAAGAGGAAAAAAGAAGATAACAGGAGGGTGAGATTACGATAGGTAACAGCGAAGCATAACGGAGGGCAATTTCGGTAAGCGGTCATCCAAAACATTGCACAAGCTCGTGGATTTTGGAGAAGATGGAGGAGGTTAATATGGCATGGAACACGAGACATAGAAAAAAAACGACCTCATTTTAACATACGCTGAAATCGATAACCGCAATATACGCTTCCCACACATCGGATATTCTACGCATTTCGCATTTTGTTTTCATTAAAACTATGGACTCTGTGTGGTTAAATAAGTGTGAGCATAGCGAAATATGGAATATTAGAAGACAGACAAAACGAACATGGTCATTGCTATTACCGAAAATTACTCGTCAATTGCTTGGTGATTCAACGTTGGTATAATAATAGTTGGAATCAATTGTGCGCGCAGTAAATTCCATTTACTCAATAATGGCTGCTCCGTCATGTTTGCATTAACTAGAATTACAAATTCAGTCATAACAGAAAATAATTTTTAAAAACCCAATACCCTAAATGAATCTATGTGAAAAATGCAGTTTTTACATTCTAAATAAATCCTTTTAAATTTTCACATCATATGTGAGATGTATGTGCGTTTTCTCTTTGTTCAGATTAAAAACTAATCCGATTAAAAAACAGATACGCTAAAAATCAGATATGATATCTGATTGCAGATAAATGGAAAATATGAGAAAATAATATAAGGGAACGACAATGTTTTCAAAAGGAAAACTTTTTTACATGCTGATTAAACAGCAAATATTGTATCTTTGTATGAAGCTGAAAGCTAAACTAATTCTTGTTTTTCAAATTTACATACTTTTTCTCCCATAATCGATAATCGATTCTTTTAAAAATTATTTTCTTTTCGCCTTCGTAAAAAATAATCTATACAAATACAGTTTATGAATTTGTTATATTTTTTTTATGTTAAATGACTTCTCTTTCTCATCAAATGATAAATAATATTTTGCTGAAAAGTGGTGAGTGGTATAACAATTAACATAAATATAAAGTATATTCTAATTTTAAGTTTAATAATAAAAATTGAATTAAGTATAAATTTTAAACGATTCAAACATCGTTTTGACCAGAGAATTGACGAAGATACCGGGATTACGATGAAACTAACACAAGAGGATGATGGATTAGTACGACTGTCGGATTTGTTATTTGTACAAATGCATTTCGAGCTCGTTCCCAATTATACACGATAAAGCCATATGTTTAAATGTACTATGTGATAGATACACTATTTGTGTTGTCAAAGCGAGATATCTAAAAAAAATCGGATTACAGGTCCATGATTAATGGAACAGATATGTATCAAATTACTCTGTTATATAACTACAATATAAATATAATCTAACGACAATATATATTTTTTTAAATAAAGTTATATAAAATACATGAAAATATTAACTAATATATAAACTGATACTAATGTAATACGAAATTGGTTTAATATTTTGGAGATTGGTATAACAAGATAAGGTAAAAAATAGACTGTTGCATAGATAGAAGAATACACGGTACAAGGAAAATTTTTTGCGGATGTAAAAATGCTATTGCAATGGTGAGCTGTAAAGGCAATTTCAAGGTAAAATAGTAGTTGTGGAGATGCGAGCGATATACATATATGGAGAAAGATAATAAAAGGCCGACCAGCATGCAATTGTAACGCGCGTCAGACCGGTTCTGCCGTCATGAACGAATTTTCTGTCCACTGGATCGTAAAGGTACGAACGTTACGAGCGCGGAGAATTTCGTTTTCATCGTACGCTGCATTAATTAGTTGTAGAAAATGTTAGCGGTCGGCTGCGTTTTGTGACAGAAAATTTTCGTTACAGAAAATTTAAGAGAAAATTGAAAATATAATGTGCTTTTCAAAAATATAAAAAGAAATGACTCTATAAAAATTTTCACACAAATTTGTCACAAAAGAAAGATTTTTAAAAGTTTTTATAGTATTTAATATCTAATATTTAATATTACATTTAATATCACATTTAAAATATAAAATACAATACTATACACGACTCTATTATTTAGATACTATTATTTTAAATTCTATGTCCTTTATACCTACATTTATTATTTCCTTTATTATTATAGATAATAAAAAATTTTCGCATAATTATTTTTACATTTTCTATATTATCATGTATTTTATTTATTCTAAATGCTTTATTTACTATAAAGCGTTTTAATAAATTTACTATAAATTATTTACTATATAGTGAATATAGTACACATGATATAATTCTCTGTTGAGGTCAGAGAGCAGCGTGCATTGCCACATTCGCAAATAAACAACAGGGTGGTTGCGGGATATTGCAAAATTTACGTTGATTTATTCAAGCAACGATCGCGATCCCATTTTCGCCATAAAGCGAATATTTATTTATATTAGGCAACTCGTGCAAACAGCGGTCCGTATGATATTTTTACCGCAAACGTATCGCGCGGATATGTTTCTGTTCGTTTTCTGTGTTAATTCGATCGTATATTAGCAAAGTGAAGATAAAACAGCGCGAATTACGAGTACCACGAAACGCGCACTTACAATTCAACATGATTTTCGTAGTATGATACTTTCTCGATATGATATCGATATGATACTTTTGAAAAATTGTAGATTATTTTAAAAATTAAATATGACTTTAATTCAACTTAAAATTAAATATTGTCGGTAAATACATTGTCGGTACATTTTATTAAAGTTTACAATAATTTTAACTAAAGGATTATTGTTTATTTACCTTTTCAAGTATTATATCATATTATAGTATTATATCAAGTATTATATATTACTTTTCAAGTATTATATCATAACCCTAGGTTCTTTGGCTCGAAGTCCTTTTCCTTTATCTCGTTTTTTAAATAAATATAGTTTTTAAATTAATATAAAATTCTGAAAAAATGTTGCGATTTATTAAAATTAAGTATTAATTTTATTTTAAAAGAAAGTTTTGAAATGATAATACTTTGTAATTTTTATTTGTATTTTTTAACAGATTTATTATATAACAGATCTTTATATTTTTATACTAAATAATATTTCATTTCAATATTAATACTTGTCTTAAAATTTACTTTTTCCCCCAACAAAGTATTTTAATTAAATTTTATTAAAAATTTGTCCTTCCCAATTTTTCACTTTGTTTTTATGTTGAGACTGTTTGGAACTTTTGCTTCTTAAACTTTATGTGACACTTTACTATGAAACCTGCACTGAAATAACTTGCCCTTTGTGTGATATACATCCAATTTACTTGTTATAAATATAAAAATATATACTGCCGTCATGTCACATTAAAAACTGTGTCTTTATATTTTATTAAGATAAAAGAATCACATATTTAAAATTTCTACGAACGTGACTTTTATTACAATAATTTTACAAGATATATAAATCATGATCTAATTTTATGAATCGCAAAGGATAAATAATTTTGCAAAAACGAGTTTGTATGTAAAATCGAGATACAAGCAATAGATAAAATGTTGAAATATCAATAATTCTCGAATCATCTCGTTTAAAGAAGAAAAATTATATGAACTAAACTTCAAGGAATCAATTGGATAAGAAAACGATGCTTCAATTAATTTCAAGTAGACTTTATATTAATAAAGTTTATAAGATTAAAGAAGAGAGAATAGAAAATTATATAATGTAAAAAATTTAAAAAGTTGCAATAAATAAGTTTCTTTGATAAAGAAAGATCTACTTCAGATTGATTCAAACGTATCATTAAAAAAATATCGACGATTTTGCAGCATTATTACGTATTTGAATAAAACCATAAATTTCTCGCTAAGTAAAATACGCAAAAAGAATCTTGAGAGTTTACGAAAACTTAGATCACAGTGCTTGGCACTCTCAACAATTTGGCCAGTGTCGCGCGCAATATTCGTTTACCTTATTTATGAGAAATTTGGCGAGCGAATTTTAATCCGACGACCTACTTTACGTTTGCCCTTGTCGCCGGGACACTACCGGGCTAAATCGGGGTATGAAAGTAGGATAATGCCAACGAAATAAACAAGAGTATAACGCACGTGCCAAAAACCACACAAGTGAAGCAAAGATCCTTGAAAGGCGCAAGAGCAGACAATGCGAAATAGCTAATTCAGTAATAAAAACTCTCGGAAGGCCGCCAAATAGCTCCACGACGCTGTCGCGTGACGCTTTTGCAATCAAGAGGAGGAAAAAAGGGTGACATTATATGTAGATACATCGAAGATTAAGCATGTTCCACTTTTGAACATTTAAAGTCGCGTAATAAGCAGAAATTATATTAGCAATAATGAGTTTCATTTCTGACGTGTTTCAATTTCTCAAAATTTGAATAGACGTATTTCTCATGATGTTTCTGCAAGAATAACAGCTTTAAATATTTTTGGAAATATCGGTAAAAAAAATTCGTCAAAAAGGATCTAATTAAAGTGTAAAAGAGTTTCTCTCATGATTATAATAAAATATTAAATATTTCTATTATAGTGTATCGATAAAAAATTCCAACGTTTAAGAATCGGGATTAGGTAGCGAATGAGGCTCTTATTTTATGTAAAAAATTTGAAAAGACGTAAAATAATAATATATAAAATAATAATGAACGAAAAAGCCTAAAAGGAGTCAGCGCGGTAATTATAGAACGCAATAATAAATTTAAAATCAATTTAATGTTTCACATATTTAGTATTTAAACAAATATTTGGATATACGTTTCGGTTCGTTTTTGAACCATCTTCAGTATACCATCGTATAATTATTAGAGAATGGTGCTCGTTTATCTATTGTTACTTGTATTGCATTCTGCTATATATCGCAGGAGCAAGCACAAATATATATCGCAAACAATCGCATTTATGTGCAAATGTGTAATCAGCTGATTCTTGTATGCCGCATGTACGAGGCATATCGCGAACCAGATGATATTTATTGGTCTCTGTGCCATATAAGATGGATATTCCAATGCTGGGCGCGGCGTCATTAATTCACTTTCGACATATTCGGTGTCATAATCTAAACTGCGTCGGCACGTCGGACCGGACGTTATGCAGGAATTCCAGCGTCGGCAGGAGACTGAGGCACAAATATCCCCAAGTCGATTCGAGTCCTTCGATATTGGAATCTCACTATGGCGTGGGCGCCATATTAAATTAATGATCGTACGCGGGTAATCGGCGGATTCGATCGAGAGTGAGAGAAGGAAAATCGGAAGGACGAGATATTATGGACAGTGGAGCTTTAACCCTTAGGTCCTTTCTCTGCTGAAGACGGTTAAAGTCGACGACTAGTAGCTAAAGGGAAGCTAAAGAAGGTAAACTTAACAAATTATGAATGCACATAGCGGGAAGACGCTGCAAAGCAAATGTGGACGGTCGTATTGTCTGCTGCATCCGAAGTATGCGATGTTATTTCGTTTGTGGGACGACAAGCAAGATAGTATACGCCATGTTTGTTCTGCTCTTAAAGCGGCACGATGGTTGGTTTAGTTCTGTATCCCGGGTTCGTCACACGCACGGATTTCCTTCTTCCATCTCTGCGAGCGCTTTAACTAATTCTCACAAAAGATATTTCCTTGACAAAAACATGCAGACACTAACGTTACCATTTTCTTCTCCGGTATATATACAAGGTGATACTGGCGCGATTTTTATTACTCTTGTTTCTCACTGCGAAAGTGCGCAACGTTAGTAGTCTTCGCTCTTTTCCTCTCTTTTTCTTCGATATCTATCTTTGTTTCTTTCACTTTTCTCATGCCTTTTCCTGTTTCAGCCGTGTTCAAATTCTCCAATGGTCTCTCGTGTCGGTGCATTTACTGTACGAACTTTTTATTTCCTAACAAGCAACGTGAAAGTCACGTACGCGCCGGGTTACGAAAGTCTCTGTACAATTCGGGAAAATTGAACTCTATGCGCCGGTTCAGATGTATAGTACCATGGACTTTCCGCTTAACGAAGGGTCACCGAATCGTGATGGAAATTGATTCAAACGTGTGTAAAAGAGATTCCACTGGTGCACGTTTGTGTACTTTTTTTGAAATCAGTTGTGAAATTACTATAAATATTTCTACACACACAAAAGTTGTGTGAAATATACAACCGCGTGCTAAATCTCAAATGGATTTTTCACGTTTTCTCTCAAATCAAAAGTAAAGACCGAAGGAATGATGATTAATATTGGATATAAGGATATGTCATTTTAAAAAAATATAAAAATGAACACTATTTATTACTGGACATTTTTACTGGATGTGTTTATTTAAAAGATTATTTAATTAACGTTCCAAAATATTCGACCAATGTTTTGCAAGGCAAATAAATAAAAAAAAAAAATAAAAAAAAGGCAAAGCAATAATTAATATATTAGTTTTGTGATGTTTTAATTAACATTTTACCGCTAATATTGTAATTTCGTAATGTTTTAATGTTTACTGTCAATAGCATTCCTCCAGTAAAATGTGTTTTTTGCAGTAATAACGATATAACGACGAAGAATAAATTTAAATGCGTAATATAATTATGTGGTATCCGATTTCATTTTTCCGTTAAAACTTATGTCAGTCTTCTTTGAATTTGTGAAGTCTTGCGACGTTGCGACAATTTAGTTCTCCTCATAAATATTGGATTTTTTAATTCAGATTCGTGGATTGAAAAGGTCAGTGCCTATAAAATTTTATATTATTTGAAGACTATTCTCTCTCTCTCTCTCTCTCTCTCTCTCATTGACTATCTTTAAGACATATTGAAAATTCGTTATGCTAAAATATTCATTTTATGGCATTTTTCTTTTAACATATAAAAGCAAATAACAAAAAATTTGAAGATATTCTTATACATAACATCATTCTTAACATCTAACCAATTCTTTCAGCCAGTTCAATAATATTTTAAAGAAATACATTTCCAGTAATAAATAATGACATTTTTTATATTCTATTTTTTTAAATAACACTCTTATACACAATACTAGCTAAATTCCTTTGATTTTCGCTTTTGAAAGAAAACGTGAAAAATCCATTTGGCTGGAAATATTTGCACGCAACATATAAGAAGTAATAGGTTAAGAAATTAGAAATGTTCTATGTATAGTGTATGTACATACTCCGTCGTAATATTTCATAATTAATACCCATTAGAAGCGGAAGAAAAAAGAATTGAGAGATATTGTTTTTTCTTTCCTTTTATAAAATATATTATGTGTATTTGTAATGTATGTAAAAAATAATAAATAATAAATCTTCCTCGAGGAAAATAACAAATTAATAAAAGCAGCTTATACAATTATAACATATAATTTTCATGTTTCTTATATATAACGTGCGTGTATGATGTTTTATGAAAGAACAATATCGCGATTTTCTTTCTATCTCTAGTGGATATCAATCTTGAAATACTGCAGTCGGGTATCGTACCTTGTCGGACACGGGAACAGGAAGAATGTCGTACAGGTTGAAAAGGGGAAGTACAACATCACGGAAGGATTTGTGGCTCCTGCTTGTGACAGCTTTGGAATCGTCCATCATGGTATTAAACAATTTATCCGTCGCGCTGCTATACGCTAGTAGCGCGGTATCTCGTACGAGCGACATACGCTCTTGCGCAAAACGTTGATTGAAATTTATTGAAACGTGTTTTCACCTACACTACTGGATGCTCTCTTTGAAGCACTATTATTATTAGAAACACCTCATCAAAGTATTAACAGTCCTAAACAAGTCATAAATAATATGAGCTGAAATAATATGATGAAAGTTCGAAGCTTCATATAAAGAATATCTAACCTAACGCATTGAAAATATATCTTATAAAAATATATCTCCACAATATTTTAACTGTAAGACAGTAATATGAATAATAAGATATATAAACAAAGATTTTTTAATGAGATTCATTCGAATTTCATGCGCTTAGCGCGTATATAACGATGTTCTCTTCCGCGTTACGTTAAATATTTGTACAAATCAAGCGGAAACGAGTGCTTGCTATTATATCGGATATCGTTTATTTTGGACGCCGGCCAGATCTTAGCAGCCGTAATTTACGGTAAGCCATCGCAGCATGTTTCTTTCCCCTCGGGGTTGTCTCTCGAGGCGAATCTGGCAAAGCGATGCTGTTAAAGAGCAACGATGGAGCTCCTCGGCGCGGATTTTCTCTCCTTCAACAATGTCTATTCTCGGGAAAAGTCGAGAGGCAGGTGGCGATGCTATGACATTATGGAGAATGTATGCGGGAACGGCGTTATGAAAAATTAAAATACGTTCCGTAGGTATATTTATGGCGAGAACGTCGTGGTGCAAATAAGCATCGCTCTACGCCATAAAAACAATGCAAATTTCTGCAATATTTCGAAGGTGAGTTTATGAAAATAAATAGTAACAATGATACTAAATACATTTACATTTATGATTTATACAAAATTGTATACTTTGCATGTTGTCATCTAATCCTATTAATGATGATTATTGCAATGTGCTCGTTTAGTTACCTGTTTTATACAGGCAATCCAGATATATGCTGCCCGATATAATCCAAATAGTTCAAAGTATTATATGCAATTTACGTATTATACATGTATATTGGTGTAGAGAAATGCAAAAGAGGGAAGCTTACCGAGTTGATATAGTTGGTAAGAGACAAGCCGCCATCCCAGGGGTGCTCGAGCTCGCAGGAAATATTGGCGGGCCTTAAAGCATGGGATTGCTCCAAGGTACGTAATCCTACCGCGAACACCTGTACACTGTCATACATTAACGCTGGTTCTGCCTGCAAAAATATGAATCTTGGCTTTATCCATTATTGATGCTTACCCGATAATACATAGCGTGTAACTTAAAAATACAAATATTTCTATTAATTAAAATTTTAATAGAATTATTTTGCTTAAGGTCTTGAACTTGCAATCATCACTCCTAAAAAAATAAAATGTTATTTAATTATTAACATTAATAAATGTAAGAGAATCATTCTGGAAGCGTTTGCTTAATATGATGTATTTAATTGAAAAATGTAAAATCATTTAAGACAGAAATGTTAGTTATTATAAATTAATAACAATTTTAACTAATTAAACACACATAACTTATAAACAAATACAATTAATTGAACGTAAAGTGAGTAAAATGTGAGAATGCAAAAGGATTTTCAAAAAGCAAACGGGCGCGAATTACGTACAGCACGTAGCGAAATGCTCCGGTTATTAATTGTAACGCTATTAGTCACGTGTGTGCGTTTATTTCTATGAATTATGAAATTCATGGTACGTTGTCGAAGTTACGCGCCAGTTCTAATCTAGTCGTCACGACGACGTCGCGTTCTCGCCGGAAACGTCGACGGAAAATGTAATATTCAGTGAGAAGAGACTACGGAAGATTTGATGGCAGCATTGCATGAATTAATTTCGTTCACACGTTATTTATTCTTGTCTCGTCGAAAATTCGTTGATTACGTTTATCGTGAAGTGCTTTGCTTTTCTCTTCCTTTTCTTTCTCTTTAATTGTGTAGTTACATACAACCAGAGCTGGGCATGTATTTGAAATACTTTTATTTGAAAAACAGTATTGGTAAGACAAATATATTTTGCATTTTGTGTTTGTTTGGAGTACATGAAAATCTTTTGTATTTTGTATTTCATGGGAGCATATAAAAGTGTTTTGTATTTTGTATTTCGATATTAATAATAAAAGATTGAAAATATTTTATATTTTGTATTTCAAGTATTACATTAACAATCAACCTTATTATTTCAATTATAAACTACAAAAATCTTTCAACCTTTCGATTTTAAATACAAAAATACGTAATACTTTTGATGTGATCCGCTGAAATAAAAAATACAAAATACGCTTGTATTGCAAATAGTGTGTTTTAAATAAAAGTATTTCAAATACATGCCCAGTCCTGCATACAACAGTCGTCGGAAAAAATCATTTCTGATAAAAAAATACATATATAGTTATAAAACTAATGCGCCATTTTTATATCGATGATTTCTTCAACTATTTTTCGTACGTTAAAAATTATGATTCCACGCACGCATTATAGCATTAATAGATTAACAGTTAATATTTATATTTAGATGATTAGTTGTAAAACTAGTATTTTCACATTAGTTTGAATAATAGACTGAAGAAATTATTAATATAATGGCACATTGTCCAGACAATTAAAATTTCGTGACTGTATATATCACAAATTATTATTACCTACAAGGTTTGCCATAATAATTATATCATGTATCTTTTTGATACGTGAAATACATTCCTTTGACAAATATAGTATGTTACGCACAAATATAGACAAAAGAGTCATTATCTCGAAAATGGTGACAGATATGGCGAAATAAATTATTATTATTGTTAACCAATATAATAATGTAAGAAAAAGGCCAAAGATGAGCAAAAATAGGATGTTATAAAATATTAAATAAAATTTAATCTGTCCAAAACATAAAAAATGTTCCATTAACATATTATAAGGCCAGCGTATTTTAAAAGCTATTATTATTATTATTATTATTATATCTATTTCTTCTTGAGAGATTTAAAAGAAAGATTCTACATGTATCTCCAACACCGTATATATATCACCATTATTGAAAAAAACGATTCTAACGTCTAGACTTGTGCATAACTTTTTTTTATCAAAGAATAAATTTAACGCAAGAATGGGCAACACGATCAAAGCTATGTTACGCTCATTATCTATTCGCGTTTCATACAAATTATTAGTATTTTTTGTGTAGTAGTATACAATATATTGAAATCCAATATCGAT
The DNA here is from genome assembly GCF_001594055.1 of Mycetomoellerius zeteki. NCBI lineage: Eukaryota > Metazoa > Arthropoda > Insecta > Hymenoptera > Formicidae > Mycetomoellerius > Mycetomoellerius zeteki. Next base: position 259,091 of record NW_017257403.1, on the reverse strand, counting down.
AAAATCGAAATACTAATAATGCGTGCTTTTCATACTAAATACTCTAAATTGTAATAATATATTTCTATTACTCTAGCGACTGCATTTCGTTATGCATTGCAATGCAAGAATAATAATATCTACTAATAAAAATGAGTAATATGATAATGAAGATTGACTTATCAACAAATAAATAAGTTGACTTAAAAGTCATTGTAATTAAATTTATGAAAATTAATAAACAAAAAATTATTCGAGCAGTCATCGGTTTATAATTAGCAAAAAATCGCTAATGATACTGTTAGATATCAAAGAAGCAATGGTAAATAAAATGTTAACTTAATCTTTTGTGCTAAATAACATTTTGTTATTTTTAACTTCGACGAGTGTCAAAATATAAATTAATCCGCTTCTATAGTTAAATTTTTTAATTTCAAAATAAACGACATCCATATTAACGTATATCCTTAATAATAAATATAAAAAGACTGTGTGAGAGTCAAATTTAATACATTTCTTGAGTTAAGTCGTTTAACTCTTGTTAATTTTAGCTAAATTAACGACATAGTGAAGAGCAGCGAGGACTTACAGAAATAATTAAAAATAATTTAAATTAAGTATAATTTGACATAATAAATTTAACAATGTACCGATCATGAAACATAAAAATTTCACCACAATCACGATGCGGAAGAGACTGTTAGTTTCCGGGACATTTTTAGTAGGAGCTTTCGATGGTAGCGATCAATGCGAGGTAGTCACGTCGCGAATTGATTTCACTCGTATTTCAGAATCGTGAAAGGATGCTAAGCACGACGCGACCATTCCGCCCGCGACCGCTTCTCGTCTTCATTTCCTTCCCTTTCCCTGTATACCTTCTTTACACCGCACGTCCTGAAAGGCACGTATTTGAGACGGACAAACACGCGGAAGCATCCAGGAAACGACCGGCGCCCGTGCTTAGTCTTGCGCGTCTCTTCATCACTCGCTGTATGCTGGCCCTTTCTGTTACGAGTAGGTGGAAGAGCGTTTACTGTTTGCCATGGGCTAAAGTGCGACGTGTCCCCCCACCTTCCCGTACGTTGATCCAATATTGTGTTTACGTTGACGACACGCGAATTTACCGTGACTAATCAACTTTTCCGGATTTTAACCAACTCCGATGTTCTCATTTTGGATTTCTTCAGTTTCCACGAGTGGAAAATTTTTCACGGATCTTTTCTGGCATTTTCTTTAAAATTCTGAATAGCTCCTTGAAAATTCTGACTATTGTTCTAAAAGCTTGTTCGAAGCGATGAAACGAAAAATAAAATGAAAGAGTTCCGACAATATTTTCATTCTCGAACAGAAATTTTTTAAGTCTCCAGGATAAAATTTTTCCTCGACAGAAAATACTGTCAATATAATTTATAAGTTGTCGAGCAATGTATCTCAGTACAAATAAAGAAAGTGACATTGTGATCGCGTGTAAGCGATATCTCCGTAATGTGGTTTTTCGAATACCGAGAAGAGCTTTTCGATCAACAGTAAAGCTTTCTCATGTTGCATCCCTAGAGAATTAAGAATCCGATAGGTATCTAACCGAAAGGTGGCACTTTTATTATTTATATTATGCTAAGATTATATTTGGCTTTACAGTGACTTCTTCAAAGTATTAGTTAACTTAATCAAAAGAAACTGTGTAGAATTACAATTTCTCAGAAATTATTTTCGAAAATCGGATTTTAGAACATTTATAATTACTTTCATGGAGTTTAATGAGAATTTTAATAACACACTTAAATTTTTTGTATCCTTAATATTCTTATATCATTATGTTTAAATAATTGAATTATTAACCTATTATTCTTATATTAATTATGGAATATTAAAGCTCAGTAATTACATGAAAAATTTACAATAATTTCGTGAACTATTATATAAAATGAATAAAAAGTTACGCGTGCAATTTCGTCCAATATTAGTTTACAAATTATCGATGTCAAGCGCGTTGCGGTTTTACAATTACGCTAAAATCTCCGGTGATGCGCGGGGCAGTATAATAATCTGAAATGAGAATCCGCCGGAAAGTTTATTCATTCGCGTGAAAGTTGATGAACTGGCGCTAACGTAATTTATGCGGCAGGATACGCAAACGCACGAGCACGACAGTAGAATGAAGCGAGTGTGACTCAGGTGGGTGTGAGCATATCCGGCTTGTCTTACCTCTGCCTGAGGCAAACAATAAAGCTCCAGCAAACTATTTGTAGACGCAAATCTCATCTCACGGCAAACTTGAAATCTGTCTGAAATAGCTTACAGGCTAACTGCGGGCAGTTATACTCTCGTTGCTTTTTTTGTGGTAGCAAGAGTATGTTGTTCTAAGAGACCGGAAACTTGCAGATTTACCTGGGAAATGACCGGATTCGTTACACAGCGGTAGGAAATTCCTAAAATTCTTCCAGTAGAAGTAAGCATTGTTTAGTGAGCAAGCGATTTGTAGTCAAGAAATTCCTCCAAGAGTTGATTCGAAATCAATATTATTTCTCTATCTTTTAATAATTATTTAATATTTTTTCATTATATTTTTGAAATAAAATATTAATTAAATAAATTTATTTTAATATTACATTATAATATAAATATAATATAAATATAATCAATAAATTTTTTATTATATCATTCGATATTAATTATACTCAATTCTTACGTTTTTAGTTAATAAAATATCTTATAAGAATAATATTTCTATAATATAAAAAAGAGTAGATGAGTAATGGATTATTATACGTGACTATTTTTTTTTGCAAAATATTCCATACGAAATGTTGTGCTTATATAATTTAACAATTTTTATTAACTAAAATAAAATAAGGTATATCTTATAAAATATTTATGAAGTTTTTACTTATAATATAAGTATCCAAAATAGAAAACATTCACATTCTTGTATGAATTAATGAAGAAACAATATATATCATTAATTTTTATCAATCTCAAAGCAAAATATCGCACATCAGTCCTACATAATTAAATTTGAAAAACGTTTCATTCATGCGCAAGAAAACTATATACATATAAGTATTGATCTCTTTATAAAGAGATTTCAGTCAATTTCTATTGCTTATTATTTCTATCTTTCATCAATTAACGTTAATGAGAGAAGTCATATTAAAACGTGTACGCGTTGAAATGTCGTGAGACGTTTCGGTGAAGATATTCAAGGATAATAGTGTATATTACTTATACTCCGTTAATGTTTGCATTAGATAACATCAATTTCGGCAGATATTAATGCTAGTACGAATTGATGGCTTTCTAGGCAACTGAAATCATTACATGCATATCGATCAATTAATGACCATTACTCTATGAAATTTCATTATCACATACCTCATACCGCGAAAATTCCGATCTTTGATTATGGATGTAACGAATAATTCATGCAAGATAAAATCGCATCCTTGTTGTAATACAATTCAACACATATACGGGTTTTTGTTTATTGAAATAATATCCGATGCGTGTGGTATTGGGTTGTAAAGCCACAGAATCGTCCTGTGTAAACAGCATACGGAGTGACAGGTGTGCGTGGAATAATGCGTCCGTCAGTAAAATGATTGTTATATACGAGCGAATAAATTTGTGAATTTTTCCGATCGCTGCACTCATTCGCTGATCGGCCAGCGTGACGTGTTGAGGCGACGATGCGCGAGAAATCGATAAAGCTCGCGATTGCTTGCAGATTACTGAATTCAAAATAAGGTTGGCTGCGGTATTGTAATTTTATAGCAACCTGTGTAAATAATGTAAGAAAATGTTCGATAAGTAAAACGAACACAAAGAGTATTTTTCCTATATATTATCGAGCATTTCTAGTTGAAAGGTAAACTTTTTCAAAATATTCATATTTAACATTGACAGTTTCAATTCGACAGTTTCAACTGCTTGTTCATTTTTATAACGTGTCTTTAATCAAACCGCACAAAATGTCCTGTTATTGAATTTGTATTTCGAATTTGTATCGTGACGATCACGTACAAAATACAGGCAAGTACGAAATCGCGCACGTCTATGGCAATTTGTACAAATACATTTTCCCAGTCGCCACACTCGGTCGGACAACATGGTTCAAAATGCAATGACGCGCAAACAGAATAACAACGATACGCGGGGCAATGGCACATACGGATATTTTTTGAAATTGCGATCGGCAGAAATAATGAAATCGCACATAGGGCCGGAAACGACGAGTTTTAATTGATGGCACGTGACTGGCTGGATTCATCGCCGAAGCCAAACGGTATTGACGGAACGGAAATTCATAAACCAATACAGGGCAGAAGTCGCTTGTCGCAATAACCGTAGAATAACCGAGTTATTATAACTTTTTAGTATTTGGTGATGAAGAATAAAACATGCGATTTTGTCTAATTTGCTATAATTTAGCAGCGCATAATTAGCCAATGCTTCAATGATATCAATAATACCGATGTAAAATAAAAAATATGATTTTTAGATATGTGTGTAGTAATATTAATTTTGGACTAATCGAATCAGTTATCGTTTATTGATTTTTTTCATCATTACTTATGTCACGGAGTTACTTCGTATTAGTCTTGTTTAGCAAAGAATTTTTCTTAATAATATTAATAATATGATATAGTTTAAAACTCAAATATATTTATCCAGATTTAAATTCTGATTAGAGGCGATATTTCTCACAAAACAAATTCTTTACAGTATTTACTCATTAACATAAATATTATTAAATTGTTATCAATCTAATTTGTAATATTACTCCAGCTTCAGACTTTAGGATTATATTTTACGACCGACAAATAATCAGCGCGCAATTTGCTTGAACTGAAACTTGTAAAATTTATATAAAAAATATTATTAAACACTATATATATAAGACTCTCTTTGACAACAAATACGATCTTCTTCGCGCTTATTTATGTCAAATATTAGATGTACAAGTATGGCTTTACGGATTTTTTAATAAAAAAAAACGCATTGATTATACAATACATAACATAAAAATCATTCTTACTTTATTCAAAGTATTTATTGCCTGAAAGATGGGCCAAGGTTATGGCTTCTGATGGAGCGTGTTCTTTGTAAGCTTCCACAAGCAAACGATGACTTTCAGCTGCACTTTTCTTTAGAAAAAAAATTAAGAAGTAAAACTTCCCGCAAGTGGCATTTTTCCGGTACAAAATTTAACATTTTCAATGCGATAAAAATAATAATTGTTTACACTTTAGTCAAATAAAATGTACTACGTTTTAAAGCTGTGTATACACCTTTCAAGTACATGTATTGCCAACTTCAAATAATACCAGCAGTACAACTATAGGCCTGTTCTTTTTGGCTGATCTTTTGATTAGTTCATCTTTCTTCCTCTTCTTTCCTCCTAGAGAGAAAAGGAAGAAAGATAAACTGGTGCAATAGTTCAGCCAAAAAAAAAAACAGGTCTTATATCGCCATCTATTGAAAATCCGTAAAGTCATACTTGTACACCTAATATATTTCTTTTCATTGTAAATTATCTTTGATTTAAAAAATGTTTCTATTGTTTAAGTATATTTTTTTCAATTATGTTCCTCCTGCTATGAGAACAGATGTCGTTTGATGATATCGACATTTGTTCTCCATATTATTAAAATTCCGCAAAACGACTGCAATGTTAACTCACATACCGTCAAAATGCGCGACTCGTACATTCGCGGAATACCCGCTGCAACGCAATTGCGTTCTGCAAGTGCGTGCGTGCGTGCGTGTCCGCGTCGTGGAAAAATTGCGTTCAACGCGTCCATCGCACCGAGTGAATTCGGAAACTGGGAGAAATTAATAGCCGGCGATAGACGACACGGTTATCACTTTTTTTCCCCTGCTCCGGTGATCCGGGTAGCCGGAGGTGCACGGAACCGTACGCGTCGATTGTTGCGGCGCCCCCCGCCGATATCAAAACATTTTATCGTGGAGCCTCATGAGATCCGACAACCCAATAAAACGTTTCCCTCCCATCGAAAAAGACCGCTCGGAACATCCGCCGACGAGCGGCGTCGGACATGATCGCTTCGCATGCTGTGTGCATTTAACTCTTTTTTCTACAGTGCGGGATACGCATTTAATTTCACTCTCTTTGAGCGAAATTGAGTGAATTATTGTGATTACCGTTTAACAGAATTTTATTCATGCGGTACGCTGACGCGATTTCAATCGCGAACGCGTGAAATCCCTATTTGAGTTTAGGAAATTTGTAATTTTCGATTTATGAAGAGATGGAATTGTATTAATAGAATTTTTCCGTGTATTTTTTCATTAAGCTTAAAAAATAAATCATTCTCAATTTCAATTATATTTTTAGATTAGTAATTAAATAAGAAATAAGGGATGGTCTCTTTAATAAATTTAAAAAAAAACTATACATTTAATTTAATATTAACCGTAATTAATTATAACAAAGAATCGTGTAATTCCAAAAGAAGTAGAAACAAAAAATTTTCCATGACGAACTTGTCACTGATTAATCTGGGCATTACCAGTTTGTTGGAAATTTGTTTAATTTAATTAAAATTGAATACGGTTCACTGTGTTTCCTATCACAGCGCTTATGCCTTATTATGCCATGTCGGGATGAAAATGAGGTGGACGAGCTCACGCGTATTATCAGAAATCTCTTAGTTGGATGGAAGTTGCGATAGTTGTTGCACCGTGAATACACTCTAGTTGTACGGAGCTAATTGGAGCGTGCTTTTAATTAGCCAGAGTTCAACCAACGGACAGGAATGGCACCATGGCTTTACCTAATAGTATTTAACTTGAATGTGCATTGAGCCAGTTTGAAATTTCACATTCTTTGGGGGCATAATAGTCGACAAAATTCGTCGATGTCACTCAACAAAATTGCACGAATTGTATTCACACGCTAGGTAACATATACCACGTGTAATAAAATTTGCCCTTGGCATTCAGATAATCTGATTGTGGTGTATCAAACACGGAAACGCTCTTTAAAATTGCGATGAAGTCGTTTTAAAAATGTTCCCAATGTAGCATATTGCTCGAAATCTATAATTATTGCAAACAAATCATGTACCTCTACTAACGTTATTTGTATCTCCTAATGGATATATAATTTCATTTTCGATTATCCCATTTTCCAATCATATTTTATTCAAAGTATTAACCAATAATTGTGCTATTAGATTCCATATTTGTAGAACAGTCTGCAATTAAAAAGGGTTGTGGCGTTATGCTGCAAATCAATTTGAATCAATTTCATAAATTTCTACAAACATCACAGTAAAACTTTTAAAGTTTTCTCCGCAATAAATTCATTTATGTTTTCAGAAAAACTCCCATACATGATGCCCATGATGACGCTACACTGTATTCGACATCGTATTCGTCCAATACAAGCGACCGCATGAGATTGAACGGATAGCTTTCATTGGTTGAGAATCCTGACGTTCTGGAAATTGGCAATCTCGCGTGAATAATGAAGAAACTGGCATGGTCGCGTACACCAAACGTCCGGCTACGCCAGACTTAAGTCTTGTCCGGGTCAGATGAATCGGTGGTTAGCCATTGGACATTCATTGGCTCTCGTAAGCTGCCGTTACGCGTTCGGCAAGAAAGCCGAAACTTTGATGTCTCCTAATCCACGATTCAACTCTTATCCGGATAATCACGTAATAGAATTAGTTCGAAAAGGTCTGTCATTTGTCCGGTCCGTCTCTTTCTTGAAACGCACGTTTAACCTTGCGTTGAACGACGGGTTCGCATCACGACTCCGGTCTCAGAATCGGCCTGTTCATTAGCATTTAAAGCGAAATGGAAATGCCGTGTCAAACTACTTGCTGTCTAGCAAGCGAGATCTTCATCTTTCTCAGTTGGGTCAGAAATGTTGCAGGTGAGGAATCTGAATAGCCTGCAGATGACAAGTTAACTTGGCGAAAGTTAAATATTTTTTGCCACTGTGAACACCGCTGAAATTAATAATAATTTCGGAGACTTACTCTGGGGCGTAATCAGATTCTCATCCGAATGTTTCCTAGGTGTCATGTTATGTGAATGTTTCCCAAGTATCATGTTATATTTAATATTCCGTGAACAAGAATAAATGATACCTGAGTGGTACTCGAGTGGGAAGCTGAACACACTCTAGATAAAATCATAAACATAAATAATCCCAATCTATGTATATAAGATCATGAATCTAATCATGAAATAATGTTACGTCTTCAATGTGTCATCAGTTTACTTGTTTATCTGATAACGAGTATCTAACGACATTCGTAAGCCCGAAATTCGAGAATAGACATTTATCGCATTACACGTATTTTCACTCATCGTAAATTTCGCCTTCGAGGAGATCTTTTAAGTACCTAAGTCCATTTATACGGAATCCCGTTCCGAAAAATTCTCGTTATGAAGATAAATGCTTTCCTTTTAGCCTGACATAATTGAAATAAATACCGCTCGGAGCGCGGATTCTGAAACAAATCTTGCTTTATGTCGCGGGATTCTACGACGTGAATTTCTTCTATTCTGCCGGCCTGTTTGGCAAATAGAAATTTCTTTATGAAGTCGCTAGCTTAACCAATCTTCCACGTGGTGGCAAGCGCCGCTCTTGTGCAGCCGGATAACGGAAAGAGAAATGGTTATGGTCCTTATCCTGCGTGCCACTGACTCAGGCCAGGATCCGATTTGTTTAAATCTAAGATTGTCCACTGTATTCTCAGGATTAATCTTTAACTTATCTTGATCATAATTCCAATAAATAATTTATCACATAGAAGTATCTTATGTTGATGTTCGATATTTTATATCTTTTTCAAATTTTGTAAACGTTTTCTCGAATTATGAAATATAAGATATTTATTTACATTAACCGTATTTTATTTTTTCCAGTTATATATTCAATTCTTTTATTTGTAGCTATTAATGAAAACTTTATTGCAGTAATAAGTACATGTCGTGACAGAAAATTTTATGGCGTATTAAACTTCGATTAATCCATTGAGGATTATCGAACTGTAAATTACAATCAATTGTGCGCGGAGAATTAGTTGGGTAATGCGCCATAATAAACATCTGTATTTTATGTGAAGAAAATTCGCGTTGACCGCATGGCACATTTCGTAATGACTCGTAATACGCCAAGCTGTTTGCAGCAATCGCTGTAAATTGGTTGTTTGTAATCCGCCTGATATTGACAGTTTAGTGCGCAACGGATATAATTTATGACTATGGACCGCAACTCCATTTATCCGTAATAGTAGGCTTCCATACATGAAATTGCAGCACAAAAAGGATTTTTAAAAAACTAACTTTATTATTATCTGGGCAATTTCTTCGCATATTTTAACAAATGTAATTATTTTACTTCACAAAGTATCTAAAGGCTTAGAGAATTATTTTTTATTTTATTTAATTAACTATCTTATTTAACATATTGCAAATATTTAAAAAAATCTTAAAACATTTTAATAAGTGAATAATATTTTACGACAGAAATTCACGATTAGTAAAACATATGTTAGTTCTTGCCGCTCGCCGCTGCAGATTTTTCTCAAAAAAGTTCCAGCCAGACCACTGTCGTCCTAGCCATATTTCTGACCGCTGCAGTCGCCACGGGAGAACTTACCTTCCTAGTATGACTACAACCCGGTTGCCAAATAAAATAATAAAACCTTTCGAGTGCGAGATAGCCTGATTTATAGCACTAAGAGCAAAGGTTATCCACCAGAGCAGAGGATTCAGTGATTCATTGGCCAAGCGGATTGGAGAAGAGTTAAGAGAAATATGAGAGACAGAAATTTTGATGTCCGGGTCTTTCCTTCCCTTTCTCATTAATCCCCGCATTAAGTGAAAATTATTAAGTAATTAATGGCTACTCATTTTATATACGTTCGTAATATATAAATGTACAGCTTTTTCCACCTGTCTGACCAAGCAAGGATATTTTCACTTATCGTATAACTAATTCTACTCTGTGTGAATCGCTTGTATTTTGAACATGACAATTCTTAATTAAAAAATTAATTAAATTTTATATTTTAAGTAGGAATTTTATATGTAGAAAATATTATATTTATCTAATTTATCGTTAAATAAATTAAAAACATACAAATTAAAAAATTTCTTTCGTAACTCGTTATTAAAAAAATAATTAGTTTATTCAGTATATATTAATTATTGAGAAAATACGTAAATTATTAATGTTCGAAAATTTTATTTTTTCATATAAAAGTTCCGGACAAAAAACTTTTACAAACTTTAAATTTGCAAAATCGCGTTCCTAACATCGATGAAGTACATATCCTTTTTTTTTTATCGACGAAAGTCGTTAAAACTTTCCGAATCGCGCAATTAGGCGTGTCTATATCCACCGAGCGTCTGTTTCTTCATCATGGTTTGATGTAGATCTTTCTCATTACGCCGCAACATCAGCGGCTCACATGCATCCGCTTGCTTCGCGCTTTCAACCGTGGACGAGTCAGAAAAAGTCCATCTCGCCTCCGTGAAGTTATTGCCTCTCTCGTCGAGAGAACGAGGTAAGAAAGGAAGGAAAACGAACGAGAAGGGGGAGAGGAAGCGCGTTGCTGGTAGTCGACGCACGATCAGTATGCATCTGCGGTTTCCACGTTGATGTAACAAGCTTCTTCTTATCCAAGCGTTCTTGTCTCACTCGTCTCCGTCAGGTGAGAGTCGATCTCTCGCTCTCCCTCTCGGTTTACGTACCTTACTTACATCGCGCTTCTTGTAACCACCCACGTCTATATTTTCTCCGCCGAAGCTTGAGTCACGGTCTAAAGGTAAAGTTAACCAGGTATGCCATCCGCTTATCTCGACGACTGTTCTCGCTTACTGGAACCGCCTACTTCTTTCTTTCAACCTCCAACGCCTAAACTGTGCTCTCTCTCTCTCTCTCTCTCTCTATTTCCTTTTTCTTTTTTTACACTTCTGCTTCCGAGCGTTGATTGTGACCGAGCTTTTTGTGCGGCTTTGTCGGAGTTAACTCGGCCGTTTAGCGGCGTGGAAAAGGAAGGAGATGGCTGACGGGCGTGGGGGTTGATGTCGGTGGCAACGGAACTTGGTTGAGAGGAGTGACGGGGGATGCAACGATGTACGCTCGGAGTCGTGTCGAAACAAAAGCCCCTGTAGGTAATTTCACCACGGATTGCGTCGGGAGGTATGGGCACAACGCGACGACGACGCGAACAGGTTGTCTTCGACAATAGGGAGGCGTTTGACAATTCACTTGAAAGCGAACAGAAGGTATTATCTGGAGGCAGCTCGTGAAAGTTGTCGATAAGCTCTTAAACTTGCAGTGCAACGATGAGTCGTGTTTCATGTTCGAAATGCACATTTCAAAGTATTTTTAATTCTTGATCGTACAGAGATAAAATTACACAGTAAAAAACATTATATATTTGTATTGAAAAAGTCCATTAAAATTTTGTGTTGAATTTTTAATATATTCGATATAATCATTAATTCATAATGCGATTATGTTATTTAAAAATTTTGTGTTAAATTGATATTCAATATTTCTTAATGTCAAAATGACATAATTTGTGAGTAAATGAATAAATAATATAAAAATTATATGTTTTAAAATGTAAATTCCAAGATGAATGAAAAAAATACGTGTTAAAATTTAACATACCATAAATGTTAATTATAATGAAAAAATATGTTTCTATAGTTTGCTTACAAATTGTGTCAGTATTGAAAAAATAATGAAGTTACGATCATGTAAAAAGAATTATTAAGATATGTAATATTAAATTGAATTTTTTGCAAATGAGATTGAAGATTAAGTTGAACAGATCTTGAAAAACACGAAATTGTTACACGAAATTGTTATTGCGCAAAGATCATTTTTAAAAGCGAAAGGAAGTCTTAGAAAAACATGAACACCTGCGCCCATTTCGCTAACAAGATAAAATAATAATAACAGTCGCGGACTCTAGAGCTTCTGTGCTTCTTTTAATATCTTCACGTATCATGCCTGCATACGACTGATTAGGTGTGTATATGTTTAGTATATTAATAAAATAATAAAATTTAATCTTTAAACGTCTAACTACATACATTATGATATACCTAATTCAATCCAATTGTTTATTTCATTAAAATGTACATATCTATCACTTCCTTACTTCAAAAGTGACACAATTAAAGAAATGTGATTTTCGAGTTATTACTATGAATTAATTAAATAAAGATTATTCTATCAATCATTAAAAGTAAACTAACTTAACTTCAGTCCGTCCGTCAAATAGCACTTATGTCGTCCTTAAGATTTTTGAAGAAATCACGTAATAACTTTTATAAGAATGATATGTTCAGAGTTGTGCCATTTTTGTAAATAAAAAGAAGTCTTCTACAGAGAACATAGAATTAAAATAGTTTTAATGATCGAAGTTTGAAGAAGAAATGGTTGTATTTTGAATTTAGTTATTTTAGCTGACAAAAGTAAATATAAACTCAAAAAATAAAAAAGGAAATAGGGCTATGAGCCAAAGGTTAATCATTATGATTTAAATTATTAGTAAAAACATATCATTATAATAAAAAAAACTTTAATGCCGGTTATAAACAATAAATGACAAAATAAAGATATGAAGACAAACGTTTCGATCCCTGTTGGATCATTATCAATGTTAAAATGACAATACAGAAATAAAATTAAATTTTCAATTTAATTTTAAGTTATGTCACTTTTGAGAATTTTATTCTGAATTCGTTAATTTTGCAGAATATCAAAATCGTCACAACTCAAGAAGGATGGTTTTTTTTTCAAAGATTGTAAAACAAAAATGACAAAAACGACATTTGATATATTTTTATAAGAGTATATTCTTTTTGTAGACATTATTTAATTAATCAAGAATTTTCTGTTAAATTAAAAATAGTTTTTCCATTTTCTAAAAAACTTAATTTTGGAGTTGTATCACTTTTGAAATAAAGAAACTATGTTGAAAATTTTTTTTCGATCAAAACATTAAGGAACATAACTGTATCAAGCAAATGTATGTAAGCTTATTGTTAAAAAATTATAAATAATGGAAAAAGCATTGAAAAAGCATTGAAAAAATAGAGTATGCTATACAAAAAAAGCACATAAAAACAGTTTAAAGAATTAAACAAATACACTGTTCAAATCTACTGCGATTTTATAATTATATTTATAATTATATATAATAGTAATATTTTAAATTGCGATATATATATATATAAAGTATTTTAATATATTTTTCAAGCAATATTCTTAGACTTTAACTCTGTTTTTCGCTTGAATTTTCACGAGCAGATCTTAAATCTTACTTTCTCTTATCTCTGGCAATGCTCTTGGGTAATAGCATAGACGTGTAGTGTGGGTGCAGACGTTAATTCAAGTTGTTTTGTTGATATCCACCGATACAACCACGCCTGATAACATTTTTGTAAGCAATTAGATCGTCCCGGAATTGTTCGTAATCCTGCTGCTTTAGCGTCCAAAATTCCGACAAACAATAAACGCAAAAAATTCCATTATAGGGTCATAATCCTGAATACTGAACGTCCCAGAATTGGATAGCCGATAGCACTATTTCCGGCGGAAAACTTTAAGTTTTCTGCCATGCAACGGTAGCAAGAGTGAAATATAGAAGTAATTTATCGGGATCAAGATGCTTTTCTTGAGTGCTTTTAAGTAAGTAAGTCTTGCAATCCGCTTTTAAAGTGTATATTACATTCGAATATTACGCGCGCTTCTGTATTGTGCCATGCCGCCTCGAAAAGTTAACGGTTGTAGCGGAAGTAATTAGAGAACTCTTTTCCTCATGAACCTAAACCCGAGCATTCCCTCATGAATTGTAAATGTGGTAAGTTTTTTAATCTTAGTATCGCATCTGGAATCTCAGATTGTCTATTTACAATTCGCTCTCCTCGCTGTAAATACGGCGAACGGAAGGGCGTTTCGATTATCTCAAAAATGGAACAGAGAGGGATTTACTCGGATTTATTCGGATTTACTCGAAATTCTTATTTGTTTTTGTAAATAAATCACGAATAATTTTTATTACGAGTTGTCACTTAGAATAAATTATTTTTGCATCTTTTTTATAAATTAATAGAACTATAACTTCTAAAACAGAAATTAACAGAGCTAAGAACGCAATATCAATATAATTTTAAAAGCGATGTCAAATATTCGTTGAATAAAAGATCAGTTTCCATCATTTCCATTATAGTGATAGTGAAATAGTGATATATCTTGGCATATTTTTCGAAAAGAGCAAATATACAGTTTCCGAGGAAATGTTAACTTTATCCTTTCGTATGATGGTCGTTCGGACAAAAGATCGCACTTTTCTCTCCGACCCGTCAGAGCGTCCTCTCAGTTTTGTTGTACATGCAAATAATCCTTCGGTGTTCCTGAAATGGCAGCCCCACTGGGAGAACGAAATTCGAGGTGTGAAAAATAATAATAACTGTAAAAAACCGTTCAAGGCACAGCACAGAAATTCCAGAAATAGTATCATCTTATTTGAATTATTAGCAACAATTTTGAAGAGATGTTTTGCGTAAGTGATTTTCGTGTATCGTCCCCGTCACTGTTGTGAATATCACATATTTTGCTTGAGAATCGAAGAAAAATCGCTGTTTGTGGAAAGAGGCGAATACGTTTCAGTTCAGTGATGTGAATCGTCTACATATTTGTGAAAATTCATTGCGAGATCACGCGTCTGGAAAATCGATTTATTTATGCAGGTTCAATGCAAGAATGGATGATTTGCATTAAAGGAATCACAGAAAAGTATAAACTCAATAAATAGAAGATCTGTGTGTTAAACGCACGTGATTCATTTCGCGTAAATATAAAATATTAATTCAATGAGAAAAAATACTATATGATTGATATTTTTAACAGAATTTTATAAGGGAAATAAAATATTATTTTTACGGACGATATTTTAATATGACTTAGTTATATTATAATTAAATGAATAGTTTAATTATATGAAGTATTTGTTTCCGTCTATTACGTATTGAAGTACCAAAAATAAGTATCAAAAAATCTCAAGAGAGAAGAGAGAACATATAAGATTCAAGAGCTCTTAAACTCCCGAGACGTGAAAATCCAAGAAATCAATAACTCAAAGATTGGAAAAATTAAAGATACAAGAATCTCCTAAACGAGCAAAAGTAACAATTTAAGGATTAAAAATAGCAGCCTGTGTCAATACGACGTAATTTTATAAAATCTAAAGACTTAACCTGGCAGTAGTCGTCTGCTTTTTTTTTACGTAAACGATCATGAGAGCTGTTTGTATATCCCAATCAAAAATATTATTGATATATATTATATATTATCGATTGTTTTCCAATGTACTACTGAGAACATTATAGATATGGATTTAATCATAATTTAAAAAAAGGTAAATAGAAACCACACAAATTAATTAAATATTAAATGAACACGTTTCATTTAATAGCTCATTATGAGTATTTCTAAAAAATAAAGATTTTTTATTAATATAACACTTTTATTGCCGCTTTTCGATGGAATTGCATATTTTAAGATTTGTAAAGAATAGTTATTAAAAAAGAAAGAAATATGTGTGTGAAAAGAAATAAAATAATATCCATTCTACAATAATTCACAATTTCTCGCCGCTGTGAAAATATCCCAGGTGACTGTTTCCGGTTAAATAAATACAACGAAATTAATAAAAAAATTAATACGGAAAAATTAAAAGATGCTCGATGAATCGCGAAAGCTCGATTTAAATACATGCGCTGTGCGACTTCGCGAGTACGCACGGTGCTTCATCGGCACGCTATTCAGCGCATTCACGCCTGCACGCATGTGCGTGATACGAAACGCGATTACGGGCGGTCGTCGTAGCGGCGCGGTAACGGTGGAGTTTCACGAAGTCGTCGTCGTTGTCGTCGTCGCGACGACATTCTGATCTGCATCTAAATTGGAAAAAAGCGTTAAGCTTCACGCGTCGTGAACACGCTGCAGCCGCGGCTGCGAATTTTTACATGCATAGCGGATGTGTGATAATTCTGTTACACATCATCAGGCGAAAGACTAGCGAGTTTCCTCTCTCAAGTTTCCTATTTCTCATGTAGATTCATTGATATTATAAGTGATAAAAATTATAAATATATATATATAATAATTTCCTCTTTGTCACAATAATGAATAATTATCCAGAAAATGGATAGAAACCTCATTGTTTCATACAGTACACTGATACGTTTCTGATTACGGCGAATAATGTTTTATAAATTGAGAGTTAATGGAATATAACTTGTTAATGGAGAAGATTGTTTGACCAGACGATGTGCATATACATATGTTATCTAAACGTATATGCCGTTGGTGGAATTTATAACTGTGCAATTTGGATAGAACGTTATATAATTTAAATGCAAATATAATTTCTTTTTCGATATATATTACGAAAAATACTATAATTTAATATAACTGTCGAATTGTCTAGAGAAATATGTGCACAAAAGTATGAAGTCAAACAAAATTTCCATTTCCCGATATCGCAATATCTGAGTATTTTATGTAGATTTTACGATAGAATAAAATACGTGTGCATGCTTTCTTCATGAACATTATATATATTTCAAATCACAGCTAATAATAAAATAAAAATAATTCTGCAGTTCGTGTGTTTCATTATTTCTTTCATTTTTGATTGATTGCTATTTCTTTTGTGTGTGTGTGTGTGTGTGTGTGTGTGTGACTGATGATTTATTTTAACATTCATGCTAGCACAAGCTCGTTACGTATAATGGAAGAGAAAGATTTTTCGTTTAATATTTTTCGACAACTTTATCGTTGCTTCGAAAACAGCAATGCTTGTTACTTTAGTAACAATGTGGCTGTTGTTACTCACATATATATGTGGTATTACTCGACGTGGCAATGTTGTTTCGAATAGCTTTTAGCCGATTTTATTGCTCCATAAAGCATTCAGTGATGTTGACGCACAGGCATCGAAGCTGTAGGTGCACTATCGTATATGCCACGTAACGATAAATTATTTTACATCTTTCACTGATATCTTGCCAATCTTTCGAAGGCGCAATGTAACCATATCGTGCAAAATTATAGCCGATAAAATATTATTGTGATATGAAAATATAGTATATCCATATATACTTGTTATGTGTTTTACGAATATGATACGGAAAATAATCGTAAAATAGATACGATTTTGCCGTAAATACCAATTTTTCGGTGTCGAATTTTTTCCTTTTATTAATGAAAGACTATATTACGAAATGCGAAATTGCCGTATTTGCAAATATATCGAAGAAGTATTAAACTACATGGAAAGAACGATTTTGTTGGATACAGATCTAAAAATAATTTTATTAGATCATAAAAAATTTATGTAGAATGCTTAAACGTTGATGACAACCAAAAATTTTAACATTTTAGCAACCAGTTTAGGAATTTCACATAATTATTTTGATGATTCAAACAAAATTATTTTTAAATCAGTATCTGATTAATTTTTTAGATATTTCAACAAAATCATTCCTTCCGTTTATATTGAATTCTAACAAACAGTACCTAATAACAGTAATAACAAACAGGTTGAACGTTTTATAATAACATAATTATTTTGACAGTTCAACAAAAATATTTTCAGTATCTAACTAAATTTTTACATATTTCAGCAAAGTTCGTTTTTTTTATGTATAAAATCGATGTTGCACAAATCCCCTCGCGTCACAAATTTTACATCCTACAAGCTTACATCTTTAATTATAAAATCGAGACTCGCAAGCATCGTATTATCTTTCTCAACACGTGTACTGCACGAGTTTCTATAAACAGAAGATTCATGTGTGCTTACCTGAATGATTCTCGATTTGTTGAGGATCGTGTTTCCCGATGGCTGATAGCGTTCCATGTCCCTCAGGATACTACGTACACCGACGTCGTCCGCGTCAACCAAACGAAAGGCAGTGATATTGACAAAATTGTACTTGAAGTCCTCGAGATCGAAGGTTTCGATATCCTGCGGAAAAGCGAGCGAGCGAATCGAGTTGCGGACCAAGTGGATCTTGAATGTGCGTTTCAATATCCCTAGGGTACTTACGAAAGTCGTGAAGAGGTAGTGGTACTTGTAATCATTCATCTGCAGCTGCAGGATCTGCAATATATGCGAAACTATATGGTCAGTCGCGTGTGAAACTGTTGTTTTGTAGGAAATATTATATGTAAAATACAAATCGATATCTTAAAATCATTATTTTAATTATTTTTTCCTTTCTCAAATATTTTTTTTCACGGATGAATTTCTGGAACAATTTAGAACCAATTCTTTCTCAACAAAAATTTATCTAAACATCCTTTCCCATAATATTTTAATATTCGCATATTTTTATAATTAATTAGCGGATTTTCTTTCAAATTAATGATAATAGCAAAATATTTGAAAAATAATTTATATACGTATATATAATGCACACAAAAAATTTAGGTGTGGATTTAATATCATGGATGTTAAATATAATTCTCACTGTGTTACATATAAACATTAACACGATGCGAATTTAATGCCATTAGTTTTAAATCATATTAAATTCATACTCATGATATTAAATTAAATTCATGTTGGTGTTTATATCAACATCAATACGATAAAAAATTCTATAAACATCGCAAAATGTTAAATCCACATTCATATATTTTTTAGAAAGTATGCATTAATGTAATATGTGTGTAGAGTGATTTACCATTCGTAGAAAATGATGCATGTGCTCGGGTTTTGTATCCACGATGATATTTCGAAATTCCTTGCTCTTCATTTCGGAAAGGACCTGCCTGTACGAGGTAGGGTCTGCCTGCCGGAGACTGACTTCGATACCACGGATTTTCGGTGACCTCATCAACTCGCGAAGCTTCATCAATCCTAAAAGCCGAAGCAGATACGTTATTTATCTCAACTACACATGTATTCCGATAGCACAAGATATAAAAAGTTAATTTGTGAAGATCGTCGATGTCAACGCACGAGTGAATCATTTGTTTCACGATCTCCACAGGAATTATCAGGTCGGTCGCTTAATGACACGGAAACCCGTGAATCGCGCTATCCGACGAAATCAATACTCTCCAGCGCCTAAGTAATCAAGGTATCTGACTTGCAGGTCTTCCGAGGAGACACAGGCTCTGTTCTCTTGCAAGTTACCCGCTGGAACTTTGGCTCTTGAGATTCCAACGCATGTTGGAGACGGGCGGCAACGTTTCGGCCTGTCAGTTTCCATTGAGCACGAAGTGTCGAAGTCGGGATAATTTCACGATAAACTCCATCCATGCAAACAATCTGCTGATTGATACGAGTTTAGCGAGAGTATTGATGTCTAAGCCGATCGTATTGAGTTATATCATGTTAATGTATATATTAGATAACACAATTTTATATTTATATTTATTCGCTTAAATGCTTCTAATGATGTAAAAAATAAAATTACACATCCAATAAAATTACATGATCTATCAGTTTTACTTGCATCGTTAATTCAATTAATTAACATCAATCATTAATTTAATTTGAAGTAGAAAATTTTCTGTATAACTATATAGATACGTATTACACTTCTATTTTGTAAAAAAATATGGTAACGTGTTACTTAAACAAAATAGAAATTCGATACCATCATAGACCGTTTTTTAAAATAAGAGAAAGGAAGAGAAAAAAGGAAAGCGTACTTTGTCATATATTCTTGTACGTTCAAGTGATAGTAGTAATTAATCCAGGAGCGAGTAAGAAACCGAGTTTAATTGAAGCCGTGTCGAGCAATTCGAGTAAGACCAATGTTCTCATGTAAGCAGATTTTGTATCCTGGGGGACAACATCAGATGACTATCTTGGGAAACACTATGAATAACTGGCTGGAAGTTAAGCGCGCATGTTTCGCTGGTGCACCAATACTGTGATCACCGAATGTAGTATCTTTGCGGTCATCACGTATTAAGTCGTGTATGAAGAAAACAACGATAAGAAAATTATTTTTGCGTAATAGTATAACACAAATTTTATAAATATTATATAATTTATCGATTATATAACTTATATTTGTTATGATATTATCAAAATATCTCGTCGACGTACTTTTAATTACAATTTGTTTCAATTTAATCGTAAACAATTATTCTACAAAATTCTCAAGTGTGTCATTTTTTTTAATTCTGCATGATTATTAAAAACGAATAACTATAATTATTAATAAATTAGTACTTTGCGCATGGTGTGATAGTAAAAGGGTTTAAAGAGATAATGAAATTGTTGTTGAGTGTTACAGTTTGAATTGAAAATAATAAGTTGAATATGTTTTGCGGTTTGTGGTGTGACTCGTTGCAGTTTAAATTGTGAACACACTGTATACACCAAGAATGGACTTTCATGGGAGTCGTTTGAAACGGCGGTTTTAATTAAAATAGCATTTCGACCGTTTTACTGCTCTTCGTAATTTCGCGGGCAACATGCAAGATAGAGATCGAAAGAGAGAGAAAAAGAGAAAAAACGGTACCTTTTATTAAAATTGACATGGTGAGAAGCCGTAAAGAGAATACGTTGAGAAGGCGTTGTAACAGAGTACGAACATCCATCAAAGTGGAAGGATAATACGTCGTTTACAATTCTACAATGTGAGAGAATTGCACCATTTACAGATTACTAACTAGGGAATTGGCATTGCCTGACTTAACGTACATTGTGTTTAAGGGATACCGAGGAAGACCGTGTTTCTAGAGAGCGAGACGTGACGTGCGGAAATGAGCGCAATGCGACGCAATTTCTCATTGCGATCCGCGTCGCGGTTTTGAACTTAACGGCATAGTATTATCTTGGCTTTCAACGATGAGCATTGAGAAATGTTTCTGTAATGTTTTGCATGTTTACATATAATAAAATTTATATAATAAACGTGTTCCATAATCTCAGGGTTGGGTAAGATAATTTTTTTTTTCTAAGTTAAGTTAAAGTTAACAGCCTTGAAAATTTATCTCAATTAAAATACAAATTAATCCATAATGAAATTAATTGAATTCAAAGTTAAGTTAATAAAAAAAGTAATTGAAAAGGTAAAAATTAAATATGATCCGAACGAACAATAAAAAAAAAAGAAAAAGAAAAAGTTTGATCATTTTATATAATTTTTCGTATTTTTCCTTTCTTACAGTATATTTATTAAAGAATCTGGTTATTTTTGTTTACAAGTAATGATTACACAATATAAAATTACTAAGTTATATACTCATTATCCTCTCGCATTGTGTCTGAGGATTAATTTAAAAAAAAATCAAATTAAAAGTTATTTTATCTTCTTACTTTAGCACTACCCAACCCTGTATAATCTTATATTTTTGTATTTGAAAAGAATGATGATGTACATGGAGAGAAATCATAAGGGATTCATAATCATACGAATATAGTTAAAGATTAATTTATAATACAACTGTATTTTTTTGCATATAACAGCGATTTCAATAAATACATTAATCAGTCGATATGCAACTACCAATACGATTATTTCTAGATATAGTCAGATATGGTCAGACCATTATAAATTGCACGAGTATGATGGTATAGCTATTATATATTAAGTCTTCGAAATAATTGCTGATTTTATAAATTAAAATATGTTCATAAGCCAGCTAAAGTATCTTTTTAAGGCATAAATGAAATATTAAGTATGTAAACATATATACTGCAGCTTTACGTGTTTCGAGTATACAAGTATGAATCAGTTTAGCCATATATACTAGTATACTTCGAATAGAACGCGCCCAATTTGATTTAAACAAATAACTCTTACCTGTAATCGTGTTTTTTGTCAACGCATTATGCATAAGTTGCGGCGTTATTTTGTGGGATATTTTCTGCATAATGTAAATATATATTACATTTACATTGTATTTTTCATATTATTTAAGAATTATACTATTCATACTCTCTAAATCTGAATCAGTGGATAATCACTGATATCAGTGCCAAGATATGCTGGTAATCAGTGAATGAAATGTGAGATCCTTAACCTAGCTAATTTTTATTATGTGATCTACCTTGTTTTAGTGCATAAATTCGATGAATATTTATTTAATTTATGCACTAAAACAAAGTTAATTAGATCACATAATAAAAATTATATGGTATGATTATTCTAACCATATTCTCTTGTAGGTATTGATTATATAGTATGACAATTCTAACCATACTTTCTGAGGGATTGTACTATATAGTATATACAGTAGGATCATACTGTACATATCCAACTAGTAATACGATACAAATACGCTATTGTGACAATTTATATAAATTAGAAAAATTTAGGAATCTCAATCTAAACTGATGGATATTCTACTATGTATTAAGAAAGTTAGGATTATCCATAATTGTATAGTTGCAATATTAATACGGTATGGTAGTGGCTATATTAAGCATATAATATGATTAAATTAACCATATTTATAACTAATACTTCTAATCTTTTCTCTCCGTGTAGGAAACGGAATTTACTTCATATTTTCTGTTCGATTAGACTTTAAAGTATTCATATTTGTTATATTTTCTAGAAGGACTTGGTAACATTTGTTTGACACTCAACTAATCGCGAATTCGTAGAGGGAAGGTGGTAATTATGGCCAGATTATGTAGATATAATGGTCCCTTTTAATTTCTTCGCTATTAGGTGGCGAATTTTAGTGATTACTTATAAAATTATTTGTTCAGTTACCATTATACCATGATGCTAATATGCTAACATGCCAGTATTTTTACTTTCAAGCATTTTGAAACATTTTCAAGGTAGGTTACATTTGAAAATTGAAAAAAAAATATCCCCGCTCTTTTAAATTCAATCGATAATCCTACACAAATAACAAAAATCGTTAATAAAAAGAGTAAAAATAGAGATACCAAATCACTAAGAAAAATAAAGAGCTAAGTATCATCGACGTCACACAAATCATAGGAGAGAGACCTTACCGAGGTAATTGGTTGCACCACTTATATAAGGATTCTGCGAGGCGCGAGATGAGTAAAAAAATTGCAAGCCGAACTAAATGTGGCGGTACTTGACAATGATTTCTCTGAAGGGCTGCAGAAAAAACGTTCGTGTCTATTCCTATGGAAGATAGATTATCATATTGGTTTTTATACACTCTAATGACGACCGCTTACGATTTGTGCTCGAAATGTCGATATGCCTCGACAGTACGAAATATTGCGCTGAGTTGGCAAAAGGAAGCTGTCAACGATTACTTGCCTCCTCCTTTTTCGTTCCTCGCCTCGAGTGGATCGCGCGGTGACAGACGATCGAAATAATTGGATCGCCGGCTGTCTTAAACATGCGCATTTCAAGAGGACTGGCGAATGAATATTGAAGGTGCGAGCGAGCGACGGTAGCTGAAAGATTCGATTTAGAAGTACTTTGAGAAATAGCGCTTTAGAATATAAATGCGTTTTTTCGTAAAAAAGATACTTGATGACGCTTTTAATAATATTCCAAGAAAGTAAGAGGGACAACTTTTCTTGCGGAGTTGCAATTATATTTCGACAAAGAACGAAGAAAATATAGCAAGTTTTTGTGAAGAAGTTTCTTACAAAAAGTTATATAGTTGATTCTTCCAAATTTACTACTATTATATACATGACATTTTAAAGGAAGTTATATCTTAAAAATCTCAAGATTCTTTTTAGATAAAAATTCCATAATGAAAAAAAGCAAAAAAGAAAATATCGATTAATGTACTGTAATATACAGAATTAAATGAATTTTTATTAATGCTTTAATTCTATTCTCAAATTTCCAAATACTACTTTGCTGTAGTAACAATAAAGAATAATAAAGAATAAGACGCTTTTTTATAAATATATTAATTTCAAATTTAATCAGATACAGTTAATATTCTTGAGGCTTCCACGAGTGTTTCATATATGAAAATGCGTTTCGCGGGTTTTCTCTGTGTTCAGATCCATTCTTGGAATGCCAACGTTTCGTGAAGCTTACACTCTACTTTATCAGGGCGAGGAGCAGCCCGATACTGAGCTCCGGGCCGTTCCCTTTATGTTACGCTGCTTGTTGGAATAGTAGAGGGGGAGGAAGAAAAAATTGTGGGTGGAGGGGAGGAGAAGAAGTTGGTCGGTCTTCAGTCAGCATTATCAGAACACAACATCGAAATAGGGCATCAAATAAAGTTTGATAAAACGACCACAATAGCCAACATTACATCATATTTTCCAAGAAAGTATAGAGAAGCCATAGAGATACAAAAACAGCCTAACAATCTAAATAGAGATAATGGCTACAACATAAATAAAATATGGAAGACCATTCTCCCGATTATTGAAGACCGACCGACTTCTTTTCCTCCCCTTCGCCCGCAATGTTCTTCTTCCGCCCTACCATTTCAACAAGCAGCGTAATATAAAGGGAACAGTCTGGAGGAACAGCTCAGTATCAGGTTGCTCCTCGCCCTGATAAAGTGGACTGTAAGGTTCACGAAACGTTGGCATTCCAAGAATGAATCTGGACACGGAGAAAACCCGTGAAACGCATGATTTTCATACAGATACAGTTAAATTTGCAATTCAATCGAATCCAAACAAATACTTTAAATTTTTATTTTTTCACAAAAGTAAAAACAAATAATGAAAATTAAATGATAAAAAACAAAAAACAAATTCGCGTTTGATATTTTTCTAAAATAATTAAATAGTTTTAAAACTGTAGCTGTAGCGTATTGTTGAAAATGTTTTAACAAAAAATATTGAAATACACACTGTGTTAAAATAAAGTCCTTTAAAAATGTTCTATGAAATAAATAATTGAAGAGAAAAAATTGAAGATATCTGTTTAGTTATTCGATAACGATATTTTAATGAAAATATACAAATACGCGGTTTTAAACCTGCGAATGATTTCATTCGCAAGTATATTCTTTCATTAGCATGTAACTTGTATATCATTTTTTCTTCTTGCTATATATGACCGTTCTCAATAAAATAAAATGGAATGTAACAAGCATTTTTTTCGCGTATAGTTACATTTTACAACAACGATATTCTCCCTAATTCATATCACTCATTAGCGACAAGCTTCTTTCAAAATGATGTTGTACGAGATGAACTTTTATTAACAATGTCAAGAATTGTGAAGAGGCTTGTTTTCGAAAGATTTGCTCGTCCCATCGGGACCGGTCAGTCGTTCGTGCGGAAAGACGACATACCCAGAAACTTCGGCGATCGCCGAGTTATACGAAAAGTTCATGAAGACTTTCGTTGCGTCTGGGAACGAATTCCCACTCTTGCGATCCTCCATCGCCATGGTTTAGCTATCGTGTAAAACATACGCGCTTGACTGGACACGTTATATGGGACCGGATTAGTCATAAAATTCTCATTATGACAAGGGGAAATTCTTGCTCATGTACGCAAGAATGCACCACGCGGTGGGATATTCACGGAGAGATCTCCACAAAATATGATAGTGACCGTGTGTAATTTTCACGAATGCACCGCTCACACACTCCTTGCGTATTCTTTGAACTTTCTCGTAATTACCGTAGTATTACGCTCAGATTCTGTGAAGAATTTCGCCAGAGTTTGTGTTTAGAAGCAAAACCATTTAGAACACGTGACTGTGAAATTAGAGAGGAGCAAGTCTGCTTAACGAAATTTGAAAATACGTGAGAGAAATTACTGATCTCTTAATAATATTCAAGATATGTGAGGGAAATGAACTGGAAATAAGAATCACTCAGCTACCTTATTTAGAATATGTGACTGAAATAATTGACGGTTGATCACATGTTTAAAGTATTCGAAGTATAGATTGCCTTTTTAAAATTTGTGACAAAAATGATAATAATTAACATAAACAGAAGAGAATCAAAACATCAGACTCTGGAAGAAATAATATTTGCATTATATACTACGCTGTATTTATTAC
Organism: Mycetomoellerius zeteki; assembly: GCF_001594055.1. NCBI lineage: Eukaryota > Metazoa > Arthropoda > Insecta > Hymenoptera > Formicidae > Mycetomoellerius > Mycetomoellerius zeteki. The sequence goes on along the minus strand of NW_017257403.1, from coordinate 233,132 downwards.
ATTATTTTATGCTAATAAATCTATAGGATAATGACATCACATTGCATCTTATGCACAATTTTGTATAAAAATAAATTTTGTAAGATACGCATAGACATATCGAAGATTTTTTTTGGGATCAAAGAGATTATCAATTCTATTATCACAAACAATAAATCTTGTGTTAATAAATTGTTTCTTTAAATACATACCTATATATTTTAGAGTTTAAAATGTCTCCTTCTTGTTTTTTATTTTAAATAGGACAAATATTAGATTTAAACTCTTTCTCTGGATATACCCATAAATATACGATCTATAATGACGTTTAATAGAAAAACAAATTTTATATTTCATATCGCTCAATTTTTTTTATATTTTTAAGTTAAAAAATATTTAAGGATCACATTCGGCATTCAATATGGATATTCGTAGGGAAGATAAGCACAAGGTACTTGAAGTTTTCCATCGTACAGGTCTTGCAGATCCTCAGAATACTGCTGGTCTGTCACTTTCAGAGGTTATAAAAATACAAGGCCACATCGCCTGGTTTTGACGGATCTCACGTAAAAAGGATTTGACATTTCATGCTTGAACTAGCGAACTTTACGAGGCGAGCGTACTACAGAATAAGAAGAAAATATCTAGGCAGAATATCGCAGATAAAATGTCGAAAATAAGAAATATATGTATGCATATGACATAAAAACTTCGTACTTTTATTTAAAAAACAGTGTGCATTAAAAATGTTGATACTATTGTTTTGCAAAACTGTCACTGTTTTTGAAGTTATAAAAATGTATATTCTGTACATTTTATATTTTAAGTTTCATGATATATCCGTGATATTCGGTGAAATTTGCGAGATGCAAAAATTTCCCAATAAAAATGTCGGCTCTGCTGTAAAGAAAAATGGAAATACGCAAGTCGTTCTCTTGTGTTTTTTTTTTTTCACTATTCTGCATCGAAAAATGCAGGGTCGTGAGTTCAGCGGGACGATTCGTACTTCCGGCAGCGATTCTATTATTCTAAAGGGTTTCGTAAGGAATGCGGATGGTAAAGGAACGACGAAGGTGCAAGGGAAAGAAGTGTAACGTAAGACGGAAGGGATGTGGAGATGGTTGTTCGATGGAGTCTTGGAAGTTCCACAATGGACTGTGATGGGCCAGGTTGAAGGTTCATTGGCGATTCTCGGGACGTAAGGACACGGAATCAGGTTGGCGGGAGTACGAAGCGGGAGCTCGAAACCGTTTCGGCCACTCGACGTGCTTCTTTTTCTTCAGGTGAAGAAAAAGCGAAAAGTACCATCACCTCGCGGTGAATTTCTCGCCCTTTGGTACTTATCTCGGGATGAATGAAGGTTGATCTTATTATATCGCGGATTGAAAAACCGACGCCGAATTAACTGGTGAAACATTAATCCGCGTGGGGCGGTTTCACTTCACATAACTTCGATGAACTCTAGATGTAATTACGACGTCGGGAATCTCGCTGCCGACTTTTCGTTGAATAATGTCTGACGAGCTGGAGCACGTAACTCACTTCATATAAAGACGAGCGCGCGTGGAAGAATTTTCGCTTAATATCGCATCGCGTATTATTCGCACGATATTACGTCGTTATTTCAATCAGAAAACTCTTTCTCAGCGTGGCTGACTTAGTGTTATATTATTGCTATTTTTGCTGTGTAATTTAACGCTTAATAAGGTACCTGAGCCGAATAAGGCCCAAGTATTAAATAAGGCCCACTTTCAAATTTATTACATTAAAACTCGTTTTATGCCTGTACTATATGCTTAAAAGATGTATCATAGAAAGTAGATAAAAAAGGATTAAAGAATTGGTAATCGATAGCAACATGTTTGTTTAACACAACAAAAACATGTGTGTATGAGGCTAGTATGAGCCATTTTTATAACAATCTGCTGCAAAATTTACCAGTATAAAATGTTTCATAATTTATTATAATTCATTATAATGTTATTCAATAATATCATTTTTAGACCGCGTATGTGAGAGATACAACCGATAAATAAGAGCCATATACGGTCGAAGCTAGATCTTAAAATGCTTTAAATAAATCAATCTTGAATCACTAAATATGTACTTGACATATATACCACAATTGTAGTCTAACGAACTGTGCACCGAAATATATCCCCATAAATAGAATATTTAAAAAATAAAATAAATTAGGTGGGCCTTATTCGGCTCAGGTACCTTATAGTTGTTTGATCATTTAAATAATGTAACGTAAGAATGGCATAATCATTTAAATAATGTAACGTTGGAAAAGCGATGATACTTCTCGCTGCATCCATTAGCTCAACTCTAAGTTCGAATGTTATTTACTTAAAATAAAATATTTTGTTGCATAAAGTTATTATAAGTCAAATTATTTATTTTTTGTTTTTTGCAGTTGGTTTCAGGTTGTATTTAAAAATTTTTAATATTAGCTGATATTGGTTTTTTTTAACTGATTTTTTAACTGAGCTGATATTATATGTACAGCCAAAACATTTCTAAAGCTAGTTTACTAGTTACTTTATTGTTTTTTTTTCTTAAATTGAAAATTGTAAGATTTACTCAAAAATATTATAGCATCAATCATCAACACACATTTGTTTTGACCGAATATGGCCTTTTCGCTCATATGTGCATTTTTTCATCTATAAATAAGAGGAAAAAGTTTCATGTTACTATTTTCATCCATTTTCTACATTGATAAAAAATGCATATACCAGAGAGTCGGATCCAATCTCCCCGGATACATTCTGAAAAATACCTTCCCATTAAAAATAGATTCACGCCAGGTAATGATTCTAAGTGACATAGGTGCGACGTTGGTAAGTCGTCTACCGTATATCGGGTGCAAAACTAGACATCTCGCGCAGTCACAATTCCGTTAATCACAGTTTCGCCATTAACATCGCGCATATCTGTATACGCGAGGAACTTGGCGTTAATATTACAGCCACGGACACAGGACTTCATTGTAAAGTCTATTCTGCGAGAGAGTTATGCGGAGCGCGTTTATTGTACGGCGGAAGGTTTCTAATGCGGCGGCTTGATTTTGCTCGTTCTGCGTTAATGCGCGATATCTCCTCATGCGCGAGCGGAAGCGAAACTCAATTAGATTCGTGGATAAATGCCGCCCTTGCAGTCGGAAGAACGACGATGTTCGTGCCGATGCTTCAGACACGTGTCAATGGAGCGATTAAACATTAAACATTAATTGTATGAACCAATAACATTCTTATAGTCATTGACGTCTCGGAACAAGAAACTAGAAGCGTTAGGGAATTCTCTCATACGTTGAAATATTACGATATTCTTTGTACGTGTTCTATTCGAAATTCCATTTTCGTTTGAAATTGCAGACGAGGCGAAGATGTTTGAACTTTTTGAGAAAACTCTGAATTGACATTCCGCGGCGGTCTAAAGGCATACAGGGAATAACGATTATGGAATTCTTCAGGCACCAATAATCCTTTGGCATAGGAGAGAGAGAGAGAAAGAGAGAGAGCGCATTCGAAGCATCCGCAATACTATAAAATAGAATTAAATAAAAAGTTAAATGTGTTACATAATTCTTTTATTTAATTAGGCGTGCAATTAGTATTCATTGAATTCGCACATTTGAATTAAATTACAAAGCGAAAAGCAAGAAACGCATCCGTCGCTTGATTAGATAGAATGCAACGATTCGAGAAACGCGCAAAGTAGATAGCGGGTTGTTACTGGTTGAGAAAGTTTCCGCGGGAACTCCACGAGACGGAAAACGAGTAAAGTAATCGTGAATCGATACCAGCGGCTCTCTAAACTACTCGAAAGTTGAAAGAGATCTAATGCTACGCTGTCTGGCTCCTAAGATAGCCGTGGAACTAGCGACAGCACTTGCTCGTCGATTGAATGAGTCAATTTCGTAAACTGCCTAATGTCTATCTCTTACCATCAAAGATAACTAAGTGATTTTGGGAGTTGAATAACCAAACTTTTGCAATCCATTAATCTTTTTCTATTCACGTGATACAACATCTAGGATACAGGTTACGGCTAATCCGCCATTTTTTTTTACAATAATATAATAGAATGGCTGACTCGAGAGCTTTTCGGGTAAAGTTGTAAGATCGACACTGAGCCACTCAAACGACATGTCACACCGCATCTCCGCGATGATGTTCGATTTCATCGATAAGACGAAATTCCGCTGAACGAATCGCAGGCTCTTAACGGTAAACATGCTTGAGACGTGTACGATTTCACCGAGCCGAATCCCTTACACCTCGCGGGTACATAGCACGCCGGAATTGAAAGTGTAGGAAACACGGAGATCCCGGAGTCCCAGTAAATCTCTCGAGGAATTCACGTTGGCTCTGGCAAGAGGCGAGATGCGCAAGGGGGTTGGACGAGATAGCGGGGAACCGGCAGGGGGTCAGGGGCGTTCTAATCGGCTTGTACGTGTACTTCCCTCACAAATAGCTAAGCTCGTTGTGGAAGGCGGTTAAGCTCGGGAGATGTTTTCATCAAAGGTGGTTAAATTCCAGGAAAATCCCCCAGAGAGACGCGAAAATGAAATTATCGATGAGGCAGCAAAGTTGGATAGAAAAACTTAAGATGTTACCGCTCCATTGGTGAACGTGTTAGTCTATCGATGATGTCATTTCATTTCACTTTGTCACGCGCATAACATGTTTCATTCGATTGCGTATAACATCGCTTTTAATCGTCTTGTATAATCGAATGCTATTATGGGAAATTGAGCCATGTGTAACGTATGTTACATGTCCAATTGATTTTATTATCAATTTCAATGTCTGTTGACGTTATTGAATAGATGGATCATAGCATACTAATTTTCTTCAAAGGTTTAATAATTATGTTATATACATATAGTTGAATTTATGGTAGATAAATTGACTAGCGCTCTCTCTCTCTCTCTCTCTCTCTCTCTGTGTCTCTCTCTCCGAAATAATACCAATAACGTTTCACTCACTATTGTTGACATGGCAAATCACAATCACGCAGGATATAAAATTCTAACATATTTAATAAAACATAACTTAAAAATTGTTTAATTTTTATTAAACTTTGTTTAATTTTTATTAATTATTATCTGTTAATTATTGTCTACACACACACACACACACACACACACACACACACACACACACATCTATTATGATCAATTTTCAATGCCTACAGATTGTTTCATCAATTATTTTAATTTACTAATGTTATAAAAAATCTTTGTATTAAATAAAAATAATTTCTTATTGGTCACCAATTGATTTTGTTCACGTCTTTTCTGCTACTTGACGACCAAGGGTAGTATTCAAGAAGAATATTGTGTACAAAAATGTACGAAAATACTATAGTTACATTATGTACTCGTATATTACAGATTTCCTTATATTTTTCGAGAATAAGACCCCAGATGTATCAATAATCGCAGTGATTTGTTTCGTGGTAAAATTACGAGCAACTACGATTTATAAAAAACTACCTGCGAAGAAGAAACATAAGATATCTCTTACAACATGACAAATGTCTGCAGATGGTGGATTTTGGCAACAATCTTGCAGGTCACGTAGCAAACCGTCACAGTAGTAAACCGCGATGACGACCCACGTACCATGATAATCAGTCATGGAAATACTCCAGCGTTGCGAAATGCACGTTTATGTCATGTGATTCTTCTCACGTTATTGGTATTGTTCCTAATTCAACGTAATTGTCTTTATCCGGAGAATCGCTGTCTACTGATCACTCATCACTCGCTTGTTATTTTCGACAATTAGAGATTTATTTATTTAAACGTATAGTCGTTCCCCTTTAAATAACACTGTTCAACATGCAAATTCCTTTCAAAATGTTATAGTACAAATTTCGGAATTTTTTCGTGTTGAACGATCTCATTGGCGGAATTTGTGTATAGCATGTCAGATTTTTTAGTATTATAAATTGAGATAAAATGACGTTTTTGGTCATTTTCTACATTTATTTTACGATAAAACAAAAATTTATTTCTAAATAAAATAACTACTCCAGTGTTTAATATTACACACCAATTTACTAAAAAAATCCAGATGTGCTATGCAAAATTTAACGATGGCATTGTGTTTAACACGAAAAATTTTCAGAGTACATACTATGATACTTTGAAGATAAAAAAGAATGTTTTTTGTTGAATTGTGTAATTATAAAAAGTCTAAAATTCGAACAGTTATAACTTGATTGAAATAAAACGTACAGTCATACGAACTAAAATTTATTTGAAAGCTCTTGAATTGTAACTTTTAGACTTTATTTAGAAACAAAGTTTTAGTTTGCTGTACAAAATGTTTAAAATGATAAAAACGCTATTTTTGGCACATTTATCTTAAAATCCTGACATGCTACACAAATTCTAATAGCATCGTGTTTAACACGAAAAATCTTTGAGATATAATATATACTACGGCACTTCGGAGAAAAAAAAGTTCAACTTTTTGTCGAACAATATAATTAATGCATCTTTGTTGGCGCATTTTCGATGCATACAGAAATACGGGAGCGCGTTGAAAATATCGATCTCGCGACTGCAATTTATGTCTGAAACTTGGAAAGAAATTCAGAATATAAGAAGAAAGAACGAGATATACATGAATGTTAGAAAATACTTGTCCTAGTTTTAAGAATATACAATATTTTGTTAATTATATAATTTATTTTAAAATAATGACATTTAACCTTTAAACCGTACACCTCCCTTGAGCACCTACTAATGATACACAGATGCGAATTGGGATTAAACATTTTTAATTGCAAGGGTGTCTTGAGGATTAAAACAATAATTTCGTTAAAACCGCATTCTTTTCAGAGGTATAATTTTCTCACAAATCCAATGGTATCACTTAAATTTAATGAAAAAGCATATTTAACGTAGAGTGGATAAGCTGTGGCAACTGTTCATGCGCAACGGTCAGCAAATTGAAAATTTTCGTGGTGCGAATTCTCACCAATATACGGTTTGAAGATTAATACTTCTCGGAGAGTTCATGTTCGCGGTAGCATCCGAAATTGGAAAAGCAACTTTAAAATGAAGAATTCTCAAGAACATCTTAATCTGCCACCGTGTATGTCTTAAAATATCTCAATCAATAAATTGGACGTCATTGCAATGTCTTCGAACTATTTAAATGGATCCATTATGCGAATTAATTAATTAAATATATGGAATTGACTTGCCGAAGTGAAAGGCTGTCCTTTTTTGGAAAAAGATGGGCTCAATGTGAGTTTCAATCCGAGTTCATCCCTGCTAGGATCTTTCAAATCATCCATTGCTACTAACTTTGTACTCTTTTCTCAAACTTACTGGTAAAGTATAATTCTACGCGAAAGCACATCAAGAGAAAATCGCTTTGACATGTTGCCCATACATACGCAAATTCTTATAAAAGATGGCTGTACATGTTTAGTTCAGATTTCAAAGAACTTTAAAATCAGTTTTGTGCCAAAGAAAACTTAACTTGAACATTCGAATTTCGTTCAAGGTGTAATACCCATCTGCAATATTTTTAATGCAAAGACTAGCAGAGGCTGCGTAAAATCTCTTTGTACTCTTTAAAGAGAGAATATCTCCTATTTAATTTATCTCGGATTTTGATAGAATGAGTGCACCAATTCGCAATCAAAACATTCAAAGACATTTGAGAGATGACAATAAAATTTTCATTTAATCAGTTAAGTAGTCACGAATTCGTTGGATCCGACGACGAAGTTATGAATATTCATTTTCTGCGTAAAAGGAAAATGTGCTCTCGGCAAATTTGAAAAAGTACGCATTATTTCTTTCCCATTCTCATGCCAAAGAAATGAGAATCCTATGTCGTTTTCATTTATTTATAGCCAAAAACGCACAGCGCCATTAGCGAGATCCTACGTTACAATAGCGCGCGTTAAATGTTCCGAGAAGTTTTAGTAGACGTAAAACGAATTTTGACAAATGTTCTGCATGCCAATAAGCATTGAAAAATTAGACTAAGCCGTTTTGTTTCCAAATTTTTCACGCAATGTTCCGTTGTGTAAAAGTAATTACGATATTAAGTTACGAAACATCATTGAGCTGACGCAGCTACTATTTGTAACGAAAAGAAGCAACAAAATAATGAGAATAAACTTTAAAAAAGGAAAATTAAACGATAAATTTTCATTTAAGTATGTTAAGGATAATATATATATTTTCAAAACAATGAAAAGGAACTAATAAAAAGTTATGAACAAATTAACACATTTATATTACTTTGTTATTGGCTGCAGCAAAGAAAGCAACTGTTGTAAAATTCTTTAATATCGTTGATTTATACATTTAGATTCAGTGAGGAACTAAAAGTAACACCAATCATATTAAAGAATTTTACAACAGTTGCAAAGCTGCTTTCTTTGTTGAATGCAACCTTAGTAAACACACAAATCAATACTAGTATTATTATTACTGGAAAATAGTACGTGTTAAATTTATTATAACTTACCATGGTCGTCTTCGTAGATGATCACCACCTTGGTCCAATTGAAGAACTCCATGATGTCCTGATAAGCGGCATTGAGCAGACTTTGTGCGGGATAAAGATTAATGCTGAACTCTTTCGCTTCCGTCTCCAGGTCCAGCCTGGCCTCGAGATGTGGAATGTCGAGGGCGTCGCAGATACTGTGAATATGTTGACCCAGGATCGGATCCGAAGGTCCGAAGACCGCCTGGACACCGTGCTTAACTTGCTGGCACGCTGCAACAAAAAGTGACATGCGCGTTTTAGCACGAATAGCTTTTTTGGCAAATTTGTTTGAGCAAGCAAGATGGTAACAACTTGGCAACAATCTTGATTCGAGTATAACTTGGCAACTCTGCGTCCACAATTTACGAGCAATAATTCAAGCGGATACTCTCGCAATGGATTTTCGAAGCGTTGATTTTAATTATCCGGAGAAAAATCGCGAGTGTAATGCTGCTATTAGTTTAATCAAGTTTTTCCTTCCTTTACGTAATTAATGTTTCTCCATCCAATCTCCCGTTCTCGCGACGAGAGAGAAGAAAGCGATTAACTCGAAATTACGAGTTTTCCCCGTACCGTTAATACCGACATAATGATGCCGTGTCACGGTCGATAATCCACCCCAGAGCATGGCCAAGAAAACCACCGTAAACTGAGGGTAACGCCGCATTAACGCTACATTACACGTAGGACACGATCGTACTATTCGCCCTTCTCTTACGCCACTTTGAGACTATTGCGCGAGCATAAGGGTCAGTTGCTGTACGTAGAGAATGACCAAACCTGGAACGTACTGGCACACCCAACGGGTTATCTCGTGTAAGTTCTGAGTGTTGCCGCACGTCCGGCCAACGTTAGACAACCGACCGACCCGGAGTTACTCGGGCATCGTTTCACCCGTCCACAGGAACATGCCTGCACGCTGCCACTGTCGCCAAGTTAATTTACGTTGTCGCACGCGGACAGAAATCGATTTTCGGAGCGTGCTGTACTTCGAAGTTACAGCGTCTGGGCAACAACAAGACAACGTTAGTTAGATCAAGTGCCACGAATAGCGAATCTCGGTAAACGTGAGCGCTATCGCACTTCCAGATTGCTCACGAGTTACGGCGCGTAGTGCAGCGTGACGATTGTCGCGTGAGAAGCTGCAAGGAATTGCGAAGCAGATAGAACGGATATGCGCAATCAACGTAACCGCGTAAATGCTGAAAGCGCTTGCCAAGTATCCTGTTGTATATCGTTGGAATAAAATCTGCAAAATCGTGTAAACATTTAACTACCAAAAATTTTTATTAGTACAAGGTGACAAAAAAGTTTTCTCCCAAAACGTTGTGTCTATCAAATCATTAGTAACGTATATAATATTTACAAAAAAAGACAAAATTTGGAGTGTGTTAGTTATGTTTTATTAAATACCAGAAATAATAATAAACTAACCAAATAACAAGCTGATGTCATTTATTATCACGATGTTAAAATAACATCGTTATTTTAACAGAATATTTGATCAAAATAATATCAGTTCGTTACTTGAGTAACGATTTGATGAACACACAAAACTTTGTGGTAAAATTTTTTTATCTTGTAGAGTAATGCATTGATGATAAATAAATGCTTAGGTTTACAGAAGCCATTAGCAATATAGATATGGAAAAGCTTCTTTCGGGTTTCAAAAATGCTGGGTCTTTTCATGACGGATGATTAAGCCGTCCCGTCCAGTTATCTCCGATTATCACAAGAGAACAGCGGAAAAGATCAACGAGAAACTGGAAGCCAGCGAGTAATGGCTTCTTGTGCAGTGAGATAATGGGTTTTCGAGGTTCCATTATCATTCCACGTTACGGCGGTGATATCGCCGTCATTATACGCGGATTACAACAATCCGGATGGTGCCTTTCTTTACAGTATACCGTGTATTTCTAATGACATGACCAGTAATACAGAGCTGCGAAGAAAATACCGAACAATTAAAATAAAATTTAATATGGATAGTAATATTCCATTGCGCTTTGATGTCAAATTTATCATTTTGATCCGATTTGATCGGAAAAGTATTCGCATTTCACGAAAGATATATATATCTGTAAAATAATTTTTTCATCACTTCAGTGTAAGATCTTAATAAATAGTTCGATCGCGGAAACATACGTAATTACATTATGCTTATTTAAAGACAAGCATAATGTAATTACGAAGCTTCTAAGAACTACAAACTTATCGAAAAAGAAATGTTTTTTTTTTGTTTATATATGTATGAACTTATATACGAATTTATTTAATTTGTATAGCATGTTCAATAATTAATTTAACATTTACGGCATTTCTGGTCTATATATTTTCAATTGCATTGCTTCAATCTGTTCGGCATTAAATTTGCAGATTATTAAGCCATAGCAAGCACGCAAAGGTAAATGGTTAAGGCTAAAATAAACTTTCAGTCGATTCGTACTGGCGCTCAAAGGGCAAAGCGTGGAAAAATCAAGTTGGCTGTAAACGAGTCTCTCTCGGAAGTAAACGAGGTTTAATTCGTTGCTTAATAGGATGATCGTTAGACTCGAGAAACGTGCCTTCTCTCCCTCTCTTTATATATATGTGTGTGTGTGTGTGTACACACACACACTAAATTTCTTGCAGTGAAATGATTAAAAGAATAGATGCAATCGAATGAACGATAGAGTTCGACTTATTATAACGCACATTGTATTGAAAATTATTATGAAGAGGAATGCAAAGTATTTAAAAAAAAGTGTATACACACACACACTCTCTCTCTCTCTCCTCTCTCTCTTTCTAAATTCCTTATAGTGTCACTCCAATCTCACTCCTCTCAAATCTCACTCCAAGAGAGCGAAAATACAACCACCCTTGAAAACAAGTGAAAATATTTTATTTCTTGAAAAAGAATGACAATTTTCACTCTTTTGGAGTGAGATTTGAGAGGAGTGAGATTGGAGTGACACTATAAGGAATTTAGAAAGAGAGAGAGGAGAGAGAGAGAGAGAGTGTGTGTGTGTGTATACACTTTTTTTTAAATACTTTGCATTCCTCTTCATAATAATTTTCAATACAATGTGCGTTATAATAAGTCGAACTCTATCGTTCATTCGATTGCATTTATTCTTTTAATCATGCGTATTTAGTATGATGTTTTTTTTTATAAATATTCGTTTCCACTTTTAATTATTTTATCCTGGCAAGAGAACGGTTGAATCGAGCGGGCAGTTGCACCAAGTAGAAATAAAATACACGCTATAAGATTAGAAGTAATAAGAGTACACGGAAAGATTGTAGCGATAAAAATGGAATATAAGAACCGAAAAGATCTCTTGATCGTTAGCGCAGAACAAATGCGTTCCCTGACTACAGAAGGTGTTCTAGTAGATATTCTTTCAACCACAAATTCTTCTTTGACTACTTGGGATCGATATATTTTCAGTAAAAAAATTCTTTTCTCTAATATTAAGCTTTCAAAAAACGGAGTTATTCAATGAAATCTTTAACAAATTGAATTTAACCTGATTCGATTAATTACCAGACTAAAGAATATTCTCTCTCCCTCTCTCTCTTTCTCTCTCTCTCTCTCTCTCTCTCTCTCTCTCTCTCTCTCTCTCTAAAGAATATTATTTTTTAATATCCGTTGATTTTTTTCAATCTAGCAGCAGTGTTTCACTAAGAAGAAAGGAAGGAAAAACGTCGAACTTAGCGGCATGACGGAAATAGAGATCAGAGCAGATGGGACAGAAAGCGGAAAGTAAAGGGACGTCAGTGGGTAGCTGAATAGCGAGGAAATAAAATGCACGTCGAAAAATGGAAGCAGACAACTACTGTAGGCAGAAAGGACGTAATGTTGAATATGATGTTGGAATATCAAAACCAAAGAGATGGATAAGAAATAATATGATACTCGATCCATCAGCTATCCTTCCATGTTTTTTTTATTATACTTTATTTCCTTTCAATATTGACGTCTGTATTGTGTTTTGTAAAAAAATAACAATTCACAATGTCAGTTTGCAAATAATAATATAACTGCTCAGTTTTAATATCAATCTCCACTAGTCCGTCTTTTTCCCATATGTATGTGACGTTGTAACGGAAAAACATTTTATAATATCAATAAACTTTTTATCGGGAAACAATCATTTTAAAAGCATCGCCGATATTATGTAACGCTCTCCACTATATAGAAAATCGATATATCATAATTCATATAAAGAGTTTGAGAATTTCCGTAGATTTTGTTACCCGTATATTTCTACAATTAAATTAGCGGAAAATTTTCAATTTTCCAAGTAAATTAACTGTGCAATTGTGCTGTTTTCTTAAATTGTTATTAAATAGAAACGAATTGTACGTATATTTGTGAGAGAAACAATGCCTAAAAGAACGAACGAGCTACATTATGTCGTACATAATCTACTGCGGAATGAACATTGTTTCGGTACATGTATAGTCATTCGAACGGAAATATCGAACTTGTTGAGCGAATATATCACACTCGACGTTCCACCGCCAAAAAAAAATTGTTTCCGTACGCACACATAGAATTTCTTGTATCGTTTACAGCGCACACACATACGCCAAAATGAATATTCCTCACACGATGCACACCGCGCGATCGATGGACGATCGGCAAAACGATATATATAAGTTTGACATTTTATTACCTTCGTGTTCGATGTCCTACACAGAACTTCGAGTGCCAAGAGGCACTCGAAAGATATAAACCGGGACAGGAAAAAGCGACGATATTTTCAACATTATTTGCCCGCTCCGAATGGAGCAATAATCGCAATTTTCAACGTTTCGCGACGCTCGAGTATTTACCACTTCTATGATTACTTTTGGTATAAAATGGCAAACAATGGCATCATCCGCGCATTATTTAAAAAAAAAAAAATAAAGGAAATGTATTTTTTTCCGCTAAAATATACAAAAACACTTCCCTTCAAAACGGGCATATTTTGTACAAATTGAGTTATGAAAGAATTTGCTGTTGAGTTATAAATTCTAGATGAAAAAAGTACTCTCGATTCCACCTATTGTAAAACACGGTTCTTTTTACTACACTTTCAAAATAATTGAAAAGTACATTATTTCAAAAACAAAACGGATGTGCTTGTAATGAAAAACTGTCAACATTTTAAAATATTATTAAAAATATAAAAATTTCATAGAAAGTTCTATTATTACATTTGAGTATTTACGTAAAATTTGCCCAATTCTCTTATTAATGTAAAGTTATCTAATTTATTTATTTGCCTTGATTCTTATATAAAATCACGTTTTATTATACTTATTTGTAAATTTTAAGGAAGTAGCGTTATAAATTAAATTAAATTTTTTATGTATACTAATAAAACTTTAATAAATATTCATCCAAAAGTTTATCTGCATTCATATATTTGCACGTTTAAAAGTTATTTATCTAAAATTACAGTAAAATATAATCGTTGCGCTGCGTTACAATCTAAATTATTTGTTGTTTTGTTTTTATTTTAGATTGTCTATTAATGACCAAATGTTTTTAGCTAATATTAGCTTTTTTGATTAATTTTTTTTAGCTGACACTGTTAGCTAATATTGCATAGCTAAAATTTTCTTAAGTAAATATCGCATCAAACAATTGTTACAAATATCCTTTTTCAAAAGTTAAATTTTTACAAGAATATTTTAAATGTTCTAAAAAAACATTTTAGACATTTTTGTTTCTTCTTGAAAAAACTCTTCAATCAAACTATTTGATGTTTATATGAATGTATACAAGCTTAATGTAATGTAAATATACTGGATATTCTGTATTGATTGATTGCATTTCTGCTTTCGAACGAAATAAACGTAATTTGTTCAGATCATGATGGATCTCGCCGCAGAATTTCGAAATTTTATTCGACACTTTTCACAGCAATGTAGCCCACGGCTTTTGTCACTGATGAGCAAAAAATCATCTAACGGCAACCCCGGGAATAAACGCAATTTCGCATTCACCGGAATGTACATCGCGAAAAAGTTATCCTCTCTGAAAAATTCATCTATAGTAAGAGGTCTGGTGATATTATTTTGCATATATTGCTTGTTATTACACGTGAATAATCCATGGTCACGTTCAATTTCATTTATATAAATGCTTTGTATAAAAAAAAATTATTTCTCAATACTTTTAACCGACTTTTCCGTGTTACATCGTAATGAACGTAAGTTATATTAATTTATGTACTTGCATGTAACGATATTAACTGAAACACTACGGTGGGAAAATTTTCACCCATGTGCTAATTCAAGTTTAGTACAGTTTTTGCTATTAAAATTTTATTTAAATAAGATTAATAGGATTGTTCAACATTAAAGTACTTTTTAAAAAATAATGTTAGTTTAGTTATTCTATATCTTGTAATGTATAAAGTAAACATTAAAAAATGTTTAAAAAAATTCTTAATTATGTGGGTAAATTTTCACCTAGAATAGTGTTAATGTAAGAAAAATTGCAGGAGTAATATTGTATGCTTTAAACTGTATTAATTACTAAAATTAAAATTATATATTATTAAATTATATAATTAAATTATATATTTTATTATTACTGATATCAATGTTATTAAAATAATAAATTTAAATTATAATATTACGCAATCATATTTTCTATCGCATATCTACACAACATTGAGGTGATAAGCATCTTAACGACGTTTTCCTTATTCCGTTTAAGTTATTGATTGCTGTTCGAACTAATCACTTTATTTCATTGCGGTTCCTCTTATTGTTAGTTGCGTTTCTGAGTTTCGCACTTTAATTCAGTTACACAGTCACTTCATCATTGAGAATCTAACTTGATGCTGCCCTACTAACAGTCAATCGTATAGCCGTGCATCAATTGATTCGAAGGCTATGCATATTCGAGTAGCCTGGAACCACTTGTCTACTTGGTTCATGTTAGTAATTACATTATCCCCGGACTTTAAAGCACCAATTAAATGGCGTCTTGCAGATCCTTGAGCAAAATCTATGAATTTTCGATGACTCAAACGAATCTCAGTTTCGGTGAGAAACTACGATGGGGAAAATCCAATTTCGTCAAGCAAGATCAGGTCAATAAATACATTATCCAATTTTATGTGATTTTGTGGTTTTATCTGATAGGAAGAGTAATGCGTGGTCTGTTCACTAATCCGTTAATTCTCGTAGATATCCACGGTGATGTCTGTTTTATTATCTTCGCGTAAATTCATGGAAGTCATTTGAACTTCAACCCGATAAGCTCGAGATGTTTTATCTGCGGGATCCATAGGTAAGACGATATTGGTTTCAAGACGGAATTCTAAGTTACATTTGTAACAGCCAGACGGATTCAGTATCATCGCACGAAGAACAACGTCGGCAGCTCTTATTTCAAGGACGTAGTCTTTGGTCTCGAGTACTAAATTGGAAAGCGAGATCGATCGCGGTGCGGAAGCGAAGGAAAGAGAGAGGATGACGCGTATTTTCGCGAAAGCAGAGCAGAGACGGGTGGGTTGGCTCACAGACCAGGGGGCGTCCGGAAACGCGGTGAAAATAAGAGAAGGCGAAAGCGAATGGTGGAAGCGAGCCAGCCATCCCAACCGCCCAGCCAGCCAATCGTATCTGAATTTGTTTACGACGACAGCAAGCTGTCGAAAAAGTTTCTGTGGCTGACGTCGACGTCGTGCACGAGAAATACGAAAGTTAACCCCTTTTAATGGAGTTCCCTGCCGCAGTCAGCTTGGCGTTAAAACGCGAGGACTCGGGTCAAAATGTCGTCTCTCGCTCGTCTGACGGCTTTACCAAGAGCTCAGCAAGGATTAATCATATTTCAAGAGATTCATCCGAAAATGGCTCAACTCCTCTTCAACGACCAGATCATCCGCAGTGAAGGTTCTCGAAGTTCAAGCCTATTACGAATAAGTCCTGATACGCATTCGAGGATATGGTCTCGGCTTCAGTAGATGAGATCCCGGAAATCCGTTGAGATGAAGGTTAATGTCTGTCCACGTGTACAATAGGTAGGATTCGTACTCAGAGTTCGTGCATTTCTCTGTGAACTTCCGTACAATAAATCGGAAGGAAAGTCTCACCGCGGCATACAATGGCTGCCAGTGAAGATCATCGGTACCTATTCCGAAGTTCCTCCTTTTCCCCAATATGCGCGGGAAGATCCAGTCTACGAGACGCTCGATCTACTTGTCGTCGTCGACCAAAAATCGACCGTCGGGATCGTCGAGAGGCTCTGATACGTTATGAACTTGGCCGCCGGCCACGAGAGTTATCTTTCTTCTCTTGTGCTGTGCCAATGGCGTTCGTGCTGATGAATCTAACCGCAAGACTAACGGCGAGTCCGTTATCTGGGATTGTGAGGGGGAGAAGTTGGTTCGCGTATTCTTCTTAATTTCGCGAGCGAGATAAGACGGGTGAGTTTAAATCAATGACGCGAGAACGTCGGAGATAAAGCCTGGCGTGGTGATGGCGCGGTGGGTGTAAAAAAGAAGCGCGATTACGCTCCTTACACCCTTCGGCTGCTTTACGAGCGCTTTACCGACTACTATTTAAATTACCACGCCACTGTGTAATCAGGTTGATTAGTATCTTACGCGAAGTAACTATGTAATTTTATGAGTATGCGTGCAGAACTGGCGTTAATAAGCGAGTCGTTAAGCGGATTAGTAGTATAAATCAGTAATAAAACCGTAACTTTTACGGGTTGAAACATCAGAATTATTAATGGAATATACAACGTGCGACCTAATTTAACTTTATGATTTCTCACTTAAGAGACGATACTTAAAATTAACGATCAACTCTGAGAATAGTCTTCCGCTAACTTATTTTTTACTTCTGAAATTGCGACGGACTATTTTAGCAATATTAAAAGAACTGCTGCAATCCTGACGAGAAATTGTAAGAAGGATAGGACTGAATTATTACGGAGGGGGTGTGCGACGTGAAAATATGAAGCCGGACTTAGACTCATAATTATTCCGTGCTCGTAAAAAGGTCTTGCCGGGTCATTGCCAAGGCATTCTCTCGAGACGCAGTAGATTTAAGCTCCTGTAAAGGAAAGTGTCTCCAATTCGTTGCCAAGAAGGAACCTCGTCGTGATATATCGATATCGATGCAGTCGTTTAACAACAGTAATATCCGTGTCTTCTAATTTTATTTTCTTTCTATCTGCATATTGGTATTCTGTGCTTTACTAAATTGTAGAAAATATATTTTTTTTAGTAAAATGGACCGAATCTTCCTACACATAGTATATTTATTTTACGTTTGCAGCAAACAGTAGAATTAATTGTATACCTATTTTCAGTTATTTTTCAATATCTATCTTCATAAAAATTATAGTTATATTTTATTTTTATCTGCATATTGTATTCTACCTATGTTTTATTAATTTGTGGAAAATATATTTTTTTAATAAAATAGAACCAAGAAAACCTTTCTGCCATGTAATATATTTATTTAACATTTTTACAGTAAACAATAAAATTAATTGTTTATTGTCTTTTCAGTTATTTTTCAGTGTCTACTTTTATAAAAATTGTAAACATTTGCTCTACGAATGTATTTGTTCAAACATTCGTACCTTTTTCACGAGAGAGCTCCCACAAGAACCCCAATATATAAATACCGTATAATTCTGCAAGAGTAAAATACTATAAGACTAATTTTGTAAGAGTTTTTGCGACTTAATACCGTTACTAAACTTTAGTTTCTCGGAAAGTGATGCAGAAGCGTATTATTTTATCGCGCCCGGCGTGTTGCATAACGAGCAGCCTTATTGGCGGCAACCTCTCTCTTTTAAAGTTCTTCGGATTATCGTATATACCGGCAGCTGGAACCTTAACAACCGCGTGGGTCGGGCATCCCTGTGAAAGGAGCACCATACTAATTGACTTCTCACAACTTTTCGCAGGAACCGCCTTCCCCAGTAACTTTCAACTTCGTCGGTATCGAGATGCGGACTATTCCTTCTTCCTCATACCAACGCGACGGCGCTCACTCGAATCTCCAACGACGAGGTCAGAGAAGGTGGCTCATTAAAATTTCAAAGTACCACGCCAGCGTTACGTTTGGCCAGAATGTAGATCCGTTCCCCTGTCTCACAGGCCCTCGTCAATTTGCTAGTTACTACTTAGACATTAATTGGCAGTAATCACGGCATCTTGACGTGCATCGTTTTCTCATGATCGAATAGATGATTATAATAGATGATTCTGATTAAAAATAATATTTAAACGAAAACTTTTTAAGTAAATATATACTAGTAGTATATTTAATATACACAGGATCAGGGAAGTTATTTTTATAAGTGTTTAGTTGCACTTATAGTTTTTTGTTCTTTGTAAGAAATAATTAATTATCATTACAAGTTTATCAATTCTGAAAAGTAACACGTTACAGTATAATTCATATAATTATTTAAAAACTAACTATTAGATTTTTTAGTTACTAGTTAAAAAGTGTAACCAAATTAAGTTACAGTTACTGAAAAAAAAAATTCTAACTGTAACTTCGTTAGAAGTAACGAGCTACTTCCCAACCCTGTTAACATACAGATTCATAATTCGGTTTGGATTGGAAAATAAAGAAATAATTTAAAACGGAAAATATTAAAATATTTTTTTCGACTTAATTCATAGAATTAAGGCATTATATATAATAATTTGTCACAATGTAAAAAATATGTAGCTAAATTTGATAAAATAAAACATGCATATTTAATAGATATAATTTTAATTATTATGAACAAATAAGATGTTGGATGTATGCAATTTGGAGTTCGATCCATTGAAGATAACCTGAACCACGTAATTCATAATTCACTTGTTTAATATCTGTAGTAATGCAAATAATATTGTAGTAGAGTAAATACAATTTTGTATAAATATAAGTAAATAGAGCACCGACGTTAATATATTGTCAATGTTAACAAAGACGCAATTATTACGTGCACATTTACCTATTCATTTTTAATCTTAATATTATTTGCTATTACTAATATACTATCTTTTTATATATCTTAATATTTATTTTAATATTACAGCATGCTGCAGTTATATGTATATTATTTTAATTTGTCATGCGCGCATACATATATTCTCTATCATTACTCATAATAAATATATGGACATAAGTAATTGAATTAATTGTATAAATTACATATGAATATTGCTTTATGCATTATATAAAATTTTTATCATTTTTTGTGGAACAAGCTAACGGAATTACAAATGCAAACCACTCAAATTGTGACTGGCATGAATGATATATGCAATAAATAATTTTAATAGATGTAAAATTTGCAAGCAATATCGGAAAGAAAATTTGCAAATTATCATTTTTAATTAAATTTATCATTTTGACGATTATTATACAATAATAGAAAAGATTATTTTAAAATAAATGTGACACGAATATTAAATACACGTACATCTTAAATGCATATTTTAAAAGATATGTACGTTGTGGATATACGTTGTAGATATAAGTTTTATTTTTCGCGAACGATATTATAATATTCATACCATTTAAATAGTTATATTATAATAATTCATACCATTTAAGAACTAACCATGTTCTCATAAATTCTTAAGAATATTTGAATAAATTTTAAAATGTTAAAAAAATTGTCAAATTGTTAATAAATTGTACCTGTATCCTACCTTGTATATCCTATCTTCACTTTAGTTAGAATAAAACATACATTTTGAAACAAACTATAAATAATTATAATTTGATTCTTAAAATGTATTTATATCTAAAAATATTCATATGCATAAAAACCTTATAATAAAGAGACCTTTTATTTCTAACAATAATTAATAAGGATATCTTCATTTAACAATAATTAATATTTCATTGCTTGCGTCGTATAAAGCATAGCGATGATTGAAATTTGGAATTATCAAACTTTCGCAAGTATTCACTGAATTGCTAAATCGATTAATTCAGCGACTTCTCGTTTATACGATAGATTTTTTATTTTCGACAAAATTGGCATATTTTATAAAAAAATATCAATATGTATCTTACTGATCAAGCATATCTGAAAAATTATATATATTAAAGTTCGCTAGCAATAATATTCGAATTCGAGCATTTCACTGCTGCAACAGGTGGCTGCGCAAACGATCCATTAAACGATTCATCTCTAGTAGCAACGAGGTAAAAATGTGTATAAAGAAAAAATTCCTCTTAAAATATTTTGTATTAGTAAAAAATCCTATGAAAATCTACACAAGATCTAAAAGTATAATAGATAAAAGGAAGATAAAAGCAATTTTGAAAAAGTTATAAAATTCCATAAGAATATAAACAATTATTAAATAAAAGAAAATTCGTTTAAGAACTTTCTAAACTAAAAATCAACATCGTTCTCCTATAATTTTTTTACTTATTTAATACTTTCAGTACAAAACGTAATGTATTTTCGCGACATATATGTATATTACAGTGTATCTCATCGCTCGCTTTGTACGAGATATTCGCCAGATACTTTAAATTCTCAACAAATGGATCAGCTTTAGAGCAAAGTGACAACAAAGATGCATTGTTTCGGCGGAACAATATATGTATGCTGTAAGGATGTCCGTTTGTTGGTCCTCTTTTCAGTCCCCTTAACGAGGAGCGGAGTACTGGTCTGTACTTTGATGTCAGCAATTCTCCCGGCGGATCCCAAGCCATCAGCTTCGTTCAATCAGAGTAATTGCGCGTTAAATCTCTTTGCTCGCCATTGAATCAATTTTGCAGCCTGACGAGCACCTTCGTACATCCTTGTCGCTATAATGTTTCTCTATAACTCGCTTCTCTCGCGCAAGCTGCAAAGGATTCAGAATCAGCGTGCATCAATCTATTCGTTATATTAAAATCATCGTGTTTTATAAAATATTTTCTGAAAGTTTTGAATTCTTTTTTATACACGGAAAGAACAATTTCGCTCAAGTATCTACAAATTTAGCTTTAGATCCAAAAATAATTTTCTTTGGCCATCAAAATGATTATGTAAGACTAATTATCGGCAGAATGTTAAAACTTTTTGCAGCATTGTCATCAATGCTTCAGCGTTCTACATAATTATTTTGATAGTCCAAAGAAATTATTTTCAGATACTTTAGTAAAACCGTTCTTTACGTACATGATATAATTTTTCTTCATAGAGTACGCTTTCATCTTTTTTCTCCGTTTATAAGTATTTCGTTAACTGTGTTATTCATATCGAAGAAACTTATGTAAAGAGCAAATAATTTCTAAAGTATCCAATGACGCGAAATAACATTTTCGTATCATAGAGGAAATTGGGAATGCTTACCGCGAAAGCAATACGTAATGATATTACTAACTTAGGTGAATGTAAACTGACGCCTGTGTGCTTTTAAATCTCCCAGCAAAGTGCGACAGCGGTTTCAAGGCTCTTGCCATCTCGAAAAAAAAGTTTTTCCGGCAAATTTTCAACTGAATTTGTTGGGAATATGACAGGAGGCGAACGACGAAAGACGGCGCGGCGTCGTTTCTCTTGTACATATTCCGCACGTCTGCGTGCAGCCGCATGCACAACTCAAGGCGTCTGTTTCGTTTCTGTCGATATTGGTTTTGCGATGCATCGCGGTGTATTGCACCGGTTTGCGTTTTCTTCCGTCTGGCCTCTTCTCTATTTCGCCAACTCGCATCTCCCTCCGCTTTTAGCTGCTTTTCAGTCTTCCTCTACTTTCCCTCGATTTCGCCTCTTTCCCTCCCTTTCAGTCTGACCCGCGCTTTTTCCCAACTTGCGGCATTTCCGCGTCAGGATGAAACCGGCTATCGAGAGGGATCACAACGAAAGAGACGCAGGGAAATGAAATTTAAAGAAGTGTCGATAAAATGACCCGCAAATCCCTCTTTCCGCCACTGGAAACACGGTTTGATAATATCTCGCACCAGGTCAACACGAATGCCCTGGCTGTATAAACTTGTTTGTACACTATAGAAGAAGAGCAGTGTCAAAAATAGCCTTGATTATTATCGTAACATTGTGCTACAATGTTAGATAATAGTTCTAATGTTAGATAAAGCGGAATTAACATATGGAAAGAACGGTTTTGCTAAAGTAGAAGAGAATGGGATCACGGCGCTCAGCCGTTTTCAATATGACCTTATACTGTAACAAAAAAAATTTGAGAAAAACTTAATTTAAGATAAACATATTAATAAATTTTCTTAAGTGAACGTCACACTACCTCACTCTCTCTTCTAAAAATTGAGCTAGATATAGATCTGAAAATAATTTTGATGGACTAACAAAATAATTACGTAAGAATCTCAAGCATGATAAACAATATTGCAAAAGTTTTGACGTTCTAGTAACCAGCTTGAGCGTCCTATATGATTAATTGATAGTCCACGCTGAAAAACTGATGTTGTATCAACAATATTATTTTAATTGAAAATAATCTTGTTGATTCATACATAATAATATTATTAATGAAACAAATAAACTTTTAAAAAACAATAATATAATATACGAATGAGAGCGTTAACATAGCGCGGGAATTGGTGCGCAATTTATATAATAGCCTAATAATATTCACATAGTAAATATATTAAAATTGTACAGTGACTTGTCGATACCAACTTATTTTTAATAAAATAAAATTTTATTAAAACAAGAGCACGGTGTAGTACTTTTTCATTAATACTAAAATTATTTTCAATTAAAATAATGCTATTGATATAACATCATTTTTTTCAATGCTACAAAATCTTCAGAACTGTATCCATTTAAATTTTTAAATACTTCAGCAAAATCGTTCTTTCCGTGTAAAGTAAAACGACAGTGTATAAAATTGGGTATTGGGTAAGGTATTTGAAAGTGCTGTGAAATGCTTATATATAGGCGAATGAAAAACAAGCTTAAACTAAAGCTTACACGTTACAAACACGATGATTCTTTTTTGCGCGAAGATAATTGTGTTGCAAAATAGAAGAGTGGAGTGGAAGTTTCGTTGTGGGAAGAGAATCGTACGATCCCGGATTTGTGAGGCGACGCCAAATACACGTATGCGCATCGCCGATAGAAGCGTGGCGGAAAACGCAGATTAAGACTGAAATATGGCCCTAAGCCTTTTATTCTGCTGTCGGTATTATATCCCGGGATTTATTTACAAACGGCGGCAAATCCGCCTCCGCGACAGCAAGAAAAATTCAAAGCAATATCGATAAACGTATCTTCCAGTTTCGTATTCAGGGGAAGATTTGTGACGGATTATAAAAAGAAAAATAAAGTATTGAGATGCGTCCAATAACTTTGAGCGAACAATGTCGATCAGAAATGGATCTTCCTACAATTTCCCGACGACGTAATAACCGGAAACGCGGAAAAATCATAACTCGACAATTGATGAGAGCCCGTCTATGTACATTCGCACAAATATTCGTATGTATCCTTATACTGCGACAATTGAAACTAATCGTAATCGTTCTCACGTCATGAAATTTCAAATTGTTGAGCAGACAATGGTTTGCGACAGCTATAGGAACAGATGAACTAGACTATGCTCTCACTCACAGAGGATTAAACTGAAAGTCAAATCTAAGGGATTTGTCTGCGTAGCAGCTATTATTTGCAGATTTCACGGCAGCATACTCGGCGTTTATGACGTACCGAAGATGAGCAGGGACAATAGCGTTCACTAAGAATTCTATGCGTGACAAATGAGTTTTTGCATTCAATGATAATGATGTTCTTTGCCACCAGATGCTTTCCTTTAGATCTTCCTTCGCGTTCCACATTTTTCTCATTTTTGTCAGTGAAGCAGATTTTATGCAATTTTTATCTGAGAATTTTCAATTCCTCTGTTAGTTAATTCGCGCGTAAATTACCTTTTTTGTACGTTTTCTATACGTGAATTACCGTTTTGACTACAGCAGTGTTTTTATTTAACAAAGAAAAAATTAAATAACGCGCGCGGTACTTCTTAGTCTATTCATATTTTATCTGCGCTGCTGCGGAATAATTTAATTTTCTTCCACTAATTTGTACCGCTTTCTAATTTATGATTTCGAATTTATACAGTAATAAATTTAAATTTGCACAAACATTTACGTAAGTATTAAATTAATTTGTTCATATGAAAGCATTTAACTTACGTCAATCACAGCAGCAATCACAATTTTCTCGATGATCCAAGTTTTGTGATATCGAAAATAATTCACGATGGAGTTCGAGCACAGCTCAAACGTGTACATAGTTATGACTGAGAAACTCTTGCATCGGAAATCGAAAATCGAGTATACTATCGGTATGAAGATACCTGCGAGCGGAATCGGGAGCGACGTGTTCGAGAGGGGACCCTCAAATACGCGACATGACGCAGCGTTAACGCATGGTCTCTCTCAATCGACGAGAACTTCAGAAATTACGTGTTTATGTTCCATGAAGTTTGTTTTGAACTTCGATAGCGTTTTCACTAGTGAATATCAATTGCTCCTTTACAAAAATTTTAAATAAGGAATACAGTCTCAAAATATGGATCAAATTTGCAAAATTGAATATTTTGCAGGTATACATACTCGTATATAATAAAATTATGAAAACTTTTGTATTCTTTAATTTTTCGTAATTGTTATGATATGAGAACACTTTCTCAATCATTGCTGATATTTAAGAAAGAAAAGCAGAATGTTATCTGTTTTAATAATTCTTTAAAATTATGATACTCTCTTATAGTTACAGATTGTATTTAGTACACTGTTACGTCATATAAGATAAAACAATGTGAATTTGAATATTTTACTGATATAAATAATTTTACATTAAAGAAATTTTATACAAAATCTGCTGATCCATAATTGGGACTTATACATAAAGAACTTTAATACTTTTCCAAAATTCAAAATCAGTTTATTAAACGTAGAATAATTTGCTAAAAATAGAATATTTTAATGACTTATAATTAGGATCATCATTTAATTTTATTGATTAAAAAGAGCAAATCAAATCTCTTATATAAATCGCCGCGGTGATAAAACCTTTTTCTTGAACATATATAATTTTAAATCGAAAATCGAATTCATTAAATAAATTATGCTAATTGTAAGTAGAAGTCGATGACGAATGAGAAGCTTTTAGTGATTAATCGCTTCACGAACGTTTCAATCTCATTCAGGTATTTCGATTCTATATTTAAATTACATCACGTTTATAATGTAACCAACATATACGGTCGGCACAATCTTTGGTGAAACTACTTAAAATACAAAATCATACATTACCAGAGACGAAAGAGGCTGTTCGTACGTACGTGACACACATTTACACACGTAAAGAGCTCAACCGAGAAACGAGTCCATCGGCAGATACTTAACTTGTCATTTAGTTCTGACACGGTATATTATTTGCATAAGTATATGTATAGAGCCAAAGCATGTGTCCATGTAAACGAGCAATGTAAAGACGAGATGGAGATGCAATGAACGTGATCTAAGCAGAACACGGTCGTTGTTGCCACAAAATACCGTTATTCGCGTTAAGTATGTATTTGCCGAGGAATTTGATTCTAGATTTTTACGGTTATACGTACGCGTGTTACAAAATCGATAATCAAATTTCCTATGCGACGCATCTAACACGGGGGATTTCATGGAATTGAGCAATGTATTAACGTTTCCAATTATCAAAGAATGCATTTCTTGCTAATTCAGAAAATATTGAATATTGAATATTGAGTATCGAAAATATTTAATAAATAGGATAAGTATTTTAATTCAATAAAGGAAGATCGCCAATATCGTTATACCTCTTTGCATTTTAAAACTTTGGAAAAATAAATACAAAAATGTTTTCTATCAGTTTTTATAATATTGTTTGGAATAATTAACGTTTTCGTAAGAGAAACAAAAATGTGTGCATCTGATAAAATGGGTCCTAAGACTGACGTAGTAATAATGCCACATATTTCTATTCTTTTCTTTAACAGGAATTATATACGAAATATCTACAAATTAATGTATATGAAAATTTCTAGAACTTTTTTACTTCGACGTGAAACATTTTTTGTTGATTTATATGCATACTTTAGACTATTTCGCAAGACATAAACACGTAATATAACAATTTTTCTTAGAGGTTTCCCGTAAATACAGGAATACCTTCAGCCCCAACAGGGCTATTTGACACAATAACGCGACAGTATATAAAGATTAAGTTAGCTTATGGTCTGTCTTACAGACAAGTGTGTCGGTTTACGCTGCACTTCAATTTTATGTTTAAAACCGTACTATGAAAAAAATAAGAGAAAGAAAATATAAAACAATTTTAAAAAACTATAACTACGTAAAACGATTTAATATTATCAATAATATATTCGCTATTATTTAAATTACGCAATTAACAAAAGAAAATCGTAAGAATTTTATTTGTAAAATTCGTTTTTATCTGATTTTACATAGAAACAAGCCATAAATGAATTATGAGTTTTTTCTTTTTTGATCATCTAAACAAATCATGATTTTATCATTAATAGAGTAGAATGTTTAGTTTGTGAAAAATAAAGAAGTGTTTCTTTTAGAACCTATGTTATTATCGGCGACTTTCCTCTATTACTATATTGTCGTTATATTTTGTAAATCTGAACAATAAGGTTAAATGAAACAAAATTTATTTCTATAACGATTTTAACGTCATGTACGTAACAGAAAATTGAGCAATCAAGGCGTGTAATTCAAAATAGAAAATTCAACTATAATTTCGTATTGTGCACGAACAAATGGATCCATTAAAAGTCACTGGAAAAAACTTTCAACAAGCACATACTGTAGCATACTAGCATACTATAGCGAGTTATGACACAGACTGGTTTCGAAGTAGTTTCCTCAGTAGATGACAATAGGGTAAACTAAGGTATTATGGCCACGGAAAAGATAGCTATAGGCTGTAATTTTTTCAATAATTGTTAAATAGAGCATTTTTGTAGTCATTCTAAAAGCCTATGGCCATCTTCCCCGTATCGCCATCTTATCTGAGTTTACCCTACTGCATATGTTTGATCCACATGGCAATTCCGAGACACGGATTAGCCGATGCTATCGACGAAAGTTTATCATATAAAGTTGAAAGTATATACAGGATGAATCAGAGCCGTTGAACCAGCTTTTTACCCTATGAGAAAATTATCGACTGCACATCTAATTATCAACTTACAAGGGAAGTTTCACAACTGTCCGGAACCGATTTGATTCTCCATGAAATATGTTGTAAAATACAAAAATGTAAGCGCGACACGTATTTTTTTATATGTGCGCTAATTCATGTTTAAAAAGTGAAACACCCCTTTGAAAAAAAAAATGGTATTTCTATTTTGAGCCGAATACCGTCGGAAGTATAAAAGATGGAAACAAATTTTTTAAACAAAAGTTGTACGGTTTCAAGAGTACTTCAATGTTATAAAGAAAAAAAAAATTAAAAAATTTTTTTGTTCACAATTGTTAAACAAAAAAATTTTTTAAATTTTTTTTTTAAGTACTCTTGAAACCGTACAACTTTTGTTTAAAAAATTTTTTATGTATTATAATTAATGTATTATAATTAAAATAAACTATGTATTATAATTGTAATATTGTATAATTTATCCGTATAGTAACTTTCGATATTTAAAGTTTTAGAGGAATAAAGAATGTGATATTATATCAAAAGATATATATTTTGCAGTGAGATATTGGAGACAAGTCCTTTCCATCGATCTTGCAGTCTACATAATTTCATGTGTTATAAAGCGTTCACTGCTTCACAGCGGCTTTGCAATTTACGGAGAATGGAAATAATGAGGGCAATTTGTTGGCTATTTTCTTGCACCAGTGATAAAAGTTTAGAACGCTAATCACACTTGCGTACTTAATATTTGTACAACGCACATAACATGTGTCGCTGCTTGGACAAATAACAGTCGCTCGATTAACGTTTTACGTAATATAATATAAAAAATAAAACAATCTGCTATATTAGTGCAGAAAATTAGAAAAACATGACAGAATGTTTATCAAATAGAATGAATCGGCAAATTTACTCAATTGATTTCAGGATTCTAATTCGTGCTGTAAAAATAATCTAATTTTAACGAATCACTTAAAGCTACATTGAATTTTGTCGTAGATTCCAAAATCAAACTATTTTCGAACATTTTTATAAAAAGAGTAAACAGAAGTTTTATTTTATAATATTAATGCAACTACGTCAAAAATGAGTTCTGTACATTTGATTTTTTAAAATATAAGCATTAAATATTTATAAATATTATAAAAATATTTTTCTAATCTATATATAAGGGAAATGTTATTTCACTTATAGACTTGATTTCTCTTTTTAAAATAACAAAAATTATAAATAAAGACTTCACAATTTCTATATGGAAAAGTAGTCGGTTGTCAGAATCAAATCGAAAAATTTCCACGAGACGTATCTTACAGATAAAATTGATCTTGTCTCTTAAATCATCCCGGTACATCAGAGACAAGAGACAAGTACGTTTTTAAGGGTATCACGAAGCGAGACAATGGTCTTTATGGTGAGTATCCGATAGCAACAGACGCGAGACGGATAATAATGTGTATGCTGCTTTAATAACGACGAGAGGCAAGCAAGCCAGTTATTCTTGGCTGGTTTATACATGCCGTCAACACGATAAATTTTGCTTACGGTAACACCTTACGTCGCGTATAGTGTCGACTAAAAGGACTCTCAGAATATTCAAGATACCTCAGAGTGTTCTCTATCTAACAATAAGTACCATAATTTTGCTCGATAAACCAAGCCTCTTTGCCTTAATTTAATGTAGATAACGCTATGTCCCTTACAAACGTTTTCGCTTAGATTAGTATTTATGTGAAAGATACACAGTTAAAAATTTGTATTAAAAACATATTTCGCATATATATCAAATGGTTCATTTAAATTTTTGTTAATTCGATACAAGATAAGTTAAAAAGTAACACAAATATTATATAAAAAAATTAACACAAAGAATCTGACTGATGCAATTTATAAGCAAACTATAAAAACACAATTTTTTCTATAAAATTAATATTTATGATCCAATACTTTCTGATTAATATTTATGTCCAATTAACGTTTTTTTATTTATTTATTTTAAAATTTATTTTAAAATTTGAAATGAAATACATTATTTTTATATTATTTGTTGATTTATTTATAAATTTTGTTATTTTGATACTAAGAAATGTTGAATATCAATTTATAACGCAAAATATTCAAATAACACAGTCACATTATGTTAAATTAACATTTTGGATATGCGAATATGTTAAAAATTTAACACAAAATTTTAACAAAGGCTTGAATGGACCGGTTTTAACACAAATACAAAATGTTCTTTATTGTGCATAATTAATTAACCGTACTTGTCACTTTGAAAACAATCATATTTCGATGTAAGTATTACTTACATTTATTACTCTATTACAAAAAATACTTTAGTAAAAGCACGCTACAATTACAGTATTCTCAAAACTAAAATAAATTAATATTTTAAACCTATGTTAGAGAAACGAGCCATGTAGCATTTAAACATTTTACAGCTTGCGTGGAACTGTGTGAAAACTGAGCGAGCTTTTAGGAATAAATCATTTTTGACATGTAGGAAACCATGAGATTAACGAGCGTGAGATGTTTTTTAACTTCAGTGAAATTTCTTACGGAGACGCGTAGTAATGCAGCGTCGTTTCATTAAATCGGAGAATTTTCTGTGCCGTAAGTTTTAGTTCAAATTACTATTTCTTACGCTGACGTAGATTACGGAGATGCAAATAAAATAATATGACATTACATGGTTCAGTAAAAGTAAAACGTATATAGAAAATACGAAATTTATTAAGCATGCAAAATACGCAATTATAATATTTACCCTTTTTCGATGCGTGGAAGGAATCATCTTTTGGCACGTATTGAATATCGTATTCCAACGTGGTCTTCGGCAATATAATTTTGTCCTTGTTGATCTTGTAAACGGCGTACTTGAAGGCCAGCTCCGTGCTGCTATCCTTTTGGTCATGAGTGAATATAGCACCTGGAAAGTAAGCACGACTGTGATCGCTTTAATCCTTAAAGTGGAACACCATTCCGTTCCATAGTGATAATACTCTCAAACGATCAAAGTTCGTCCATCTATGCTAATAAACTGCAAGCTTCGAGCGAGACTGAACCTCATATAACAGAGATTATGCACATTTTAATACTATAAGTGCGCTTATTCGGTTTGAATATTGAATAATTTCTCTAATGCCATCTATATTATTGTACATATTAATTGTCAATCGACTTTAACAAATCTAATGTAATATCAAGCGTCTCAAATTCAATTAAAACGTTAAATCTATTCAATGTTACTATAATCGCAAGTATAAAAAAGATAATTCAATATCAATTATTTGTAACAATTGTAATTAATGATAAGAAAAATTTATCGTTAGAAATATTGTTAATTAAATTGTACTTTTTTTTAATTCTACCATACAATCACATATTGTTAATTCTTATTAAAAAAAATTGATCTGATTCGCTAAGTTCAACGTGTAATCAACTAACCGTTGATTAATATTGCAGGATCAAATGGTTCGTGGAATAACGCCTACGTCAAGCATATCATATACATATAGGTATAATTACGTGCATAATATGTACATTACATGCTATATATCTCTAATATTCGCTCGATA
This sequence comes from Mycetomoellerius zeteki, assembly GCF_001594055.1. Classification (NCBI taxonomy): domain Eukaryota; kingdom Metazoa; phylum Arthropoda; class Insecta; order Hymenoptera; family Formicidae; genus Mycetomoellerius; species Mycetomoellerius zeteki. Next base: position 201,912 of record NW_017257403.1, on the reverse strand, counting down.
ATGTAACATACATTGCATGCATGTATGCATTCTATCCATGTATACATTGTGTCTACACGGAGAGAGTTTTGTTTTAAAATTTACCCCGAAAATATGGTAGTTATGGTACAATACAATATTTTAAAGATTTTTATCATGCATTTCAGTAAAATTAATTAAACTTATTTTATACTTTATTGTAGTTTTATTAATGAATAAGAGAGATTTATATTAAAATTTTTGAAAATACATTTGTCCCACAACTATCATATTTTCAGGGTAAACTCTAAGAAAAAATTCTTTCCGTGTATATATCAATAATATTGTATACATAATTATGATTCTAATGGAATTAATATTTGTTGAAACAAAGTATATATATCTTTATTAATATATAAGAGCAATGTACGAAAACACATAATAAAATATATTAACATATTATTATCTATTAGCATGTATATGTATCTACATATACATATATTAGCATTTATTGCGATATTTTTTGTAATAAATTATTTATAATTTTTTAACGTTCATTAGTAAAAATATCATTAAATTGTGCTTGAAATTTGATTTATAATATTACTATCCAATTTTTAAGATTGCCTTTCAAGACGGTTTGAGAGAAAATTATTTCGATGCGCAGTTTACAGAGAATTGGATATAATAAAGAAAAAAAACACCATTATTAAGTACTAAAATCCAGCTCAAACGGAATAAGGCCCGTTTCTACCAATGTAGATTAACTTTAATTTTAGTTCAACTTATTCTTTATCTTTTTCTAATTCTCAGAACTGGAAAAAGATGAAGAGTTAGTTAAACTAAGATTAAAATTAAACTATATTGATAGAAACGGGCCTAAGACATTTTCCTTACTTAGTGAATTCACATATCGGTCTAATGTCATATATTGTTGTTAAAAATGTATGAAATTTTGACAAAATACTGAAGCAAAATACTGAATTTACAGCACATTACAAACAAACGAGCAAAAAGTTCATCGTTAATCATCGATCTGATATTAAATGCAAAAACAAAATGAGGTGTTGCGATTTAAAAAATATGCCTACGTTAAGAATCACTATCTTCGTACGATACGCACGCCAGCGACGTGTTCTTGAATGGAGAATGCATTTTAATAACACCTATTCATAGGACCGATTACATAGCCGCCAGGCTATCAATAGTGTCTCAAAGGTCGCTTCTGAGGAATTTTTCAAAGATGTCACGTTTCTGAAAGTCTCACGAATATACTTTCAATCCATCGAATAACCGTAGAGACTAAGTCTGAACACACATCGTCTTCGTTATTGACAACTAGCTCGTTCTTTGAGGGAAAAGAATACTTAAGGATGTTGGACATTGAAGAGGATTAATCTTCTCTCTTTCGGTATTCAGACTCTCATCGCAAAGTGCCCCGGGTCGTTTACGAAAATTAACGAGCGTCCTTTGGTACGATAAAAAAACGGCAGGACACATTCCTGACCTAGTACCAAGGGCGATTTTATGGTTGATGGCAAGCGACAGTAAAAAGCGATGACTAACATTGCCAATTAACATGACTTGACGAATGGCCGTTTCTGATGAAAGTCCAAAAGTCGCGGACTGACTACTATCGCGTACTGTCCATTCACGCCCGTGTACAATATTTAATTTAATTAGATAATACTTTGGTTCATAATGAAACAATATATCAGTAATACAAGACTAACGTATCAATAATTTACATATCATATTTAATATGTATAGGAAAGAAAAACTGCAAACACAACTAAAAAAGAGTTTAATAAAAAGTAGACGATTTTTTTATTAATTAGAAGTATCTTTGCCAAAAGATACTGCAGTTATTTGGCTTCAAAATAATAATTAATATTCATGTATTATCAATATAAATTATAATTTTAAACAAAAAAGATCCTTGCCGTTCAAAAACTTGTTATATGGAGGGGCAATGCCAAACGGATTTTGTTTTTTGTTTAAAATTATAATTTATATTGATACATGAGTGTCAATTATTACAGTTTAAAGTTAAATAATTTTTGAATAAAGATTTCTATAATTGATAAATAATTGTCAGTTTTATTGAACTTTTCCTTCAAGTATTCACAGTTGCCATATTCTCTTTCTCTCTCTTCTTAACATCAAAAAATATTAAAAACATATAATAATATTTATTCTAAACAGCGTGCCTTCTACAGTCGCATATTATAGTATGGCACTGAGTGTATATCAGACTATGGTGCAAGAAATGAGAAGAAGTTATCAGTGTTATCACTATTCTAATATGTAATAATATCGTTCGTGTTGTTTACTCTGTGTTCGCAATTGAATATGTTATAACATAATTAATTGTAACATAATAAATTAATATAATAGTACAGAATATATAATGAATATATTGTATAATATAATTAATGTAAACATTAATTAACATTTAGACATATCAAATATATTAGTAATTTACATATCGAATATATTAGTAATTTATTAATTTAATAAATATTATTGCAATGTTATTATAATCAAAATACATAAAAATAAGATTCAAGATTTTATAAGGCTAAAAGCGCCACTTATGTGTATATGCATTCTTCTGTTTAAAAACTGAATTAGATACATATATTAAATATATTAATTGCTTCAACTAGCTATATCATGTGATAAATCACAAAAATATTATGTCTTATTCATTCCTAAATATATTTCTTTTTCATTAAATTAGACGTGAAAAATGTTAAAGTTAATTTTATCCAAAGATAAAGGAAGATGGTGTTCAATTGAGCAATAGGATGAATGAAATACATCGTAAGCGGTAATGAGTTCCCTTTAGTATTTACATCCCGCCAAATCGTTGGTCCTCCTTGTTCCCCGTTTTTCATCAGATCTTAACCCTTCCTGATGGTATTTTCTCAGTCCGACGCGCTCTTTTACTTTTCGTTTCGCATCGTAACTAACTAATCCATTTATCTGTAACAGAGTGAATGCGCATTAGCCGCCTTCCATCTCTCATCCCACAGTGTTATCCGCCACTGTAGCTCTCTGCTGTTCTTTTTTCGTTTCTCCGTTTTCACCGTAACACGTTAAGTACTCTGATCCTCCCAGAAATGCTCGACGACTTCTTTCGGTATTTTCTTATCTCATCGACTACGGGCTACGCTCAACCATTAGCTGTGTTTAAATAAGGAATAGGTAATCCCTAAAAATCTCTAGGTATGTTCGCTATTGTTTTTTATTCCGTTCGCTTGTTTCAATTAAAATACAAACAGTGAGAATAATTTTTACATAAGTGGTAGTACTAACAGATAATTATTTCATTTATCAGATATTGTTTGTAAAAGATACTCAATTACGAATGCATATAAAAACATAAAAAATTATTGATAATAAAATGGCGACTTATATTCTTAATTAAGTCTATATTTTTAAAAATAAAATAGTTTACTCATAAAATATAATAAATGTGTCAATAGAAATGTATAAAAATTATAGACACGAAAAATAAAACATATAGATAGATAGGCCGTTATGGAATGTTTGTGTACGATTTACGGGAAAAATGTATCTTTTAGGCTTGAGTCACATACTTCCGAACGAATTTCTCTGAATCATTTTAGCCATAATTTTCAAAGTATTATGTTCCAAAGAATCTCTTCACCATCCTTAAATCCCTGGAAAGCATTTTTGAAAAAAAGCCGGAGATTACCATTGGAACAGCTTGATGCTCAACGAAACGCTTTAGTGGCGTGACGTCACCGTGATATTCAAGGCTTGTTACGATGAGAGAACCGAGAAAAAATATCAGCTTGAATGCATTATATATCATCAAAGCGCATTGTCTAAACGATTTTCTAAACTATGATATTTTTATTTAGTTATTTTGAAGAAAATAACAGCAATATTAAAGCAACGAAAAAGATGTATAATATATTTATTACTTAGCAACAATAATCTGTTTGCGCGGTTATCTCTCTGTTTTGAGTTTACCTCTAATTAGCATCATTAGCATTGAGTTATATCTGCTGCTTGACGTTTGTATACATTCGTTTGTACATGTATATAACCATGACCAATTCGCATGTTGGTCTTGGTCAATCTCGTGGGATCTGTGGCAGATTTACGGAGGATATGGCAAGTTAATATCGCTAATTCCTCGTAAATCGCAACAGATTTCCATTAGAAAGCGCGAGTTGAATACATAAAGTTTAATACGATACCTATACGTTTTCTCAGAAACAAAACAATACGAACATTTTCTGTTGAATATTGGCAATACGGTGCGACGACCAAACAATCTCCAGGAACCTCGACAGTTCCAATTCTCCGGTTTTATTTTATAAGAGACAAAGACGCAGAACGTGGACATGAAAACGGAAAAAAAGAAGATAGAGCGACTGATACATTATATAATTAATTTTTACCTATTTGCACTATAATCGTTTTACGACGTGTAATATATAATACGACCCATGCGATTTCTTTTGTATATATTATACATTATAACGATAATATTTTATCATAGTGTTTTGAAAAGTTTTCGAGATAAGTTATAAGAAAATGTAATGAAAAATAAGGGGTTCCATTTAAAAAAATCGACGTGACCTTGATCTGATCTTGGCGACGCCACCCAAGGTCAAATCAATGATCTTCTTATGTCCCTCTTCGAACCATACAACTTTTGTTTGAAACATTTTTCCGTATCTACCACTTTTCGAGAAATCTTAATGCATTATTTAAAATGGGACACCCTGTGTATGATCATATTATACGTATATAGATACTATCTCTAACTTTCCTCAGCTTCTCTTTTGAGTCTCCAATATGATATTTCAACAACGGCAACACAGTGATGCTACTAACGAGGAACTCGAAGGCTGCTCGTTATAACACCTTGTGATTACGAGCGTGCGTGAGATTAAAGGAAGAAGATGAGCAATTGTAGAAAGTTTGGAACAAGAAATTTACCCGCGTCGTAGTTACACCCGCGTGCTGAAAATACGATTTGACACAGCTCGCACAACTATTAAGGTTTCTCCGGTTAAACTTTAGTCGTACAACTCTGATCAAACGCGTATCCCTAGGGATCACGAAAAGGTACTTGATCGGACAAGTAATTAGTACAAAGTCTAAACTCGAGAAGTTAAGAATTCCACTCGAAGAGTCAGTCAAACTAAAACAAGAGTGCACAAATCAGGTATATAAGACTAATAGCAGAATCTCAGTTGTGTTTCCATGCATTTTTATATATTTGTACGGTTTGTTTGAAAAGAAACTGGCTCAAGCAATTAATCAATTAAGCTGCTTTTATCGTCGGTCGATTAACGAGCGTCGGAAGTTAGCGCGATTACGCGTCTATAGAAAAGCAACTCGGATGCTGTAAAGTTATACAACGAAGGCGAAAAGCGTCGGGATATCCAGAAATTCATCGTGTTTATTCTCAGTGAATTGCGGCTAATAAAAACGGCGCTCGGTTGGGTCGCTAGTTTAAATTCACTTTAGAACTCTACCGCGCCGTGCGAGTGAAAGAATACGGACAGAATCGCACGGAAGTGTTTTTAAATGCCGCGCTGCGGAGTGGTGCTCGATAATACGTCGGTATGCTCCGCCGGCGCATAGAAAGTAATACTTTTTTGGTGATGCCGATATTTCTTGTATTATATGGCGGGTTCATCTCATTCTACGCGAATGAATAACGCGTGTTTACGTTCATTCGTTCACTCTTGTATCTCAAGTCGTAAAACATTGCGTGAAAAGCGCCGCAATACCGTCTACGATAGTGGGTGTTCTTCTCAATTCTATAGAGTGTAGAAAGTAATATGCAAATATGTGAAAGTAATAAAATATTCAATATTGTTGATGCTTTGTTTACTCTGAAAATAATAATAGAGGTAATAATTTCAATTAATAAATAATTCGCCGTAAGAAAGAAAATACGAGAGAAAATATTCTATCTATTATCTTTTATCTATAGTTACACTGTTAATTATATTATTTATTACTTCTTTATATATTGATTTGAAGAAACAATAATAGAATATTTGACATAAATATTAAGTTTACAGAATAGTAAGATCTATTTGTATGGTATTCAACTTGCAATTTCTTTTCTCTTTATACTCGTCGATAAGCAGTTGTTCGGCTACTTTTATCAGTTGGTCATATGGATGAAACTTTGCTTTTAGCTCATAAGATAAATTCAATCTTTTTTCTTCCGTCCGTCCTCACATGATCATTTTTCTATATATAATATTATTCCCGAAATATAGAAGATTTCTTCTTGTAAAATAGAATAGAACGTATATTTCACATGAAAATTATAATAATAAAAATTTCGTAATTTTATTAATTTTGATAAAGTTGGGCGCCAGGTTCATACCGGTTATAATATACAATAATATCGCGGTTATTAAGAAGAAAGCAGACTATTTTAATATAATTGTATCAAGCTCTCTGATACAGAGAAACGTTGAAAGTATAATATAATATACATACATGTAAGTAACAGCACAATAATAATTTAATGTGACATCGCACGTAACGTTTCTGTATTCAGAGATTGTTTTCAACCGCTGTAGGGGTATAACATTTTTATTAGCTTCAACCTCAGCTTCATCAGCATTGCTAGCTTCAATTTCGATTGCCCTACGTTCTTTGTCCTTCCACGCCGAGAGAAAAAGAGAGACAGCTTTCGTCGTCGTCGGGTTTCCTCTCTGGACGAGACTCGAATTTCATCGGGCGAAACGACTCTCCTATCTAGATAAGACTAAGGCATGGACGATGGGAAGGGGTTGGAATAAGGCAGCGGCTGATGAAGAGATGATTTACAAAAAAAAAAGATGCGAGAAACGATGCCGCGATCTTTTCAAGCATTTTAAAAATCACTCTTCGCAAGCGCGTCACTCTCTTCTGAAACAGAAATGCAAAAACTTCGGAGACGAAGTCAAATTGAGAAACGATTCGCAGTGGATTCGGGAAATCGGAACGAGAAAGTAGTAAAAGGAGGGTGACGAGATAAGAAGATGAGCACAGATCAGGGGCATAGTCCTCGAAAAGTGAAGTGAAACTTTTTTCTCGTAACTTTTCCATTTGACCGACGGATTATACAAGCTGCGAGAACTCTTTCGGAAACTTCGGCAAATCGGGGATTACTGCGATCAAGGGTAAAGCAAAAACTTCGCGGAACTTAATAATTAATAATAATAATTATGTGCTATAAAGCAACAAACGAGAATTATCGACAAAATGGAAAGAAATGTTCGAACGGAATTCTTTATTACTATTCACTCTAATATTATTGCCCATTAATTATAATGTATAAGTTCAAAAATTATTATATAATACACGAGGGTGGTTCAAATATGAACAAAGCTCTTTTTGTGTGAATACATATCAACGAGTTTACACCGAATGACAGATGGAAGTATTTGCACACGTCCTACACAGTTGCAACCTCGCAGCAATTATTTCTATAATCGATGTTGCAATATTTGAATAAATAATACTGAGTGTGTCGTTACGCAACACGTTCAAGTTTATTGATCGATTTCTTGCGAACGAAAATGTTAAAGTCATCAAAATTTTATGTAAACTGCATGTACAGTTCGGGAGAAGAAATGCTATTCTTTAAATTTTTTGAAGTGGAATGTCACTTTAAATAGTTAAAATTGAGCTACTCTTGAAAAAAAGTGGTTCAATTTCCAATTAGACCTACGCTTACTCTTTAAGAGAGATTTCACTCTTTAGAGTGAGATTCACTTTAAAAGTTTTAAAGAGTATTGAAGTGTGCAATGACACTTATTTCTCTTTCTATTTGTTCGAACATCGTAACAATGATTACAGAAACAACTGCGAGGTTAGAACTATGTAGGACATGACCAGATACTCTTACCTGTCACTCAGTATAAATACGTTATAATACTATCAACGTTGATTTGTAGTCACACAAAAAAAGCTTTGTTCATATTTGATCTATTCCAGTATCGCAATTTCCATAAATTTTATGTAATGTAATAAAAATACAATTTTAACAGACAATTAATCTGACTTTAATAGGTAATAATATACAGATTAATAATTAATATATTTTAATAATATTAACTTACACATGATTGCACATGATGATAGATAAAAATGTATTGTAGAAATTAAAAGATAAGACAAATTTGAAAATGGATCTAGAAACAGCTTATACCGTCAAAATCGGTTCTTTTGGACGAATTACGTAACCCTAATTTGATGCGATTGAAACCGTAACGTGTGAGTTACTGCCAAGTGGTTTCTGGAGCGGATTTCCTTTGGCGTCGCGCGAAGTTCATACGCCTAGTTTGCGACCGAGATCATGGTTTATCCAGGAACCGCTACGGTTTGGAATCGTAATCATTAATGGTATATCTCAAATAGATCTATACATACGACATTAATAATCTATAAATTCTTTTTCCTCGAGTAATAATTAGGATAAAACGTAAACAAACTCATCAATCTCTATAAAATCCTATTTCAAAAATAAATTTAGCATTTAATTCCAAATATTACCCCTTTTACAATCAATTTTAATTTAGGTAACAAATTGGACGTAAAATGCTCACCATACAAAAACAAGATATTAAACTAATAAATAGTACACTCCATTAACGATGAGCATTCTCTGGGAATAAAAAAAGTAATGATAAAATAAACAGAACTTGTAGAACACGATATTTATATTCATTCACAAAAACGTAACATTATGCACACTATTAGATATTAGAGAAGCAATAGTAACTCAATCCCTTGAATTAAATAACATTTTATTATTTTTTACATGTATGTTAAAATGTAAGTCAATTCATTCCTGTAATTGAATTGCTTGAGTTTCGAAGTAAACAGTATATTGACGTTATGCACTTAATAAATAATAAATTAAAATTTATAAATATATAAATAAATTTAAATCAAGTAATACGTTTTTTTACTTAAATTGTTTAACTCCATTGTTAAATTAATGACGTATTGGGTAGCAATAACGATCTATAGAAATAATTAGAAATAAATTGGGTATAATTTAACATTATGAATTTAATAGTGCACTGACCCGTTTCATTTGTGTATGAGTATACTAATGATGTCATCGCGTGTTCATTAATTACTTGTACTGGCATGAAAGCCGATTAAAACTGCGTTGGTGTTGATAGATAGGGATTTACCGCGCGGTACACACTCGAGGTACCACCTCTAATTCTCCACTAACGAGTTATTAAACTAATGTCTCTCATTAGCGGGAACCCACCCCTCGATTCCGGAAGAACGTGGCAGGGGCCCCTTACATACTGATGCGCACATGGGGGTCGCATAGTCATCGGTGTACGTGCTACTTGAAATTGGTCTCGTTAGTATGCCGCGCAGTTTCGAGTCAAAGTGCGTTTGCAGCAGCAGCCACTCCGTCACGCACACGAGAAAATCGGGTGTGAGCGAATTTAACAACGCTGGTGCGCCATTAAATGCACGATCTGTTTTTGCGACGCTCGAGTTTGTTGTTTAGGACAACCCTGAAATTTGTTTCCACAGGTTCGATCATTTCTGTAATAAATTTTTAACCTAAATGAAATCCAATTATTTTATTTATAAAGATATAGCAAGAAAAATACGATTCAATTTATTGAATTTATCCATGAGTAGCTACATTCATTTAGCATTCTATTTATTTCGTTACGAAGAAAAACAGGCAAATTATTTACGTGTTACAAATATTTTTTATGTGCAGCTTTGTAAATATGTAATTAAATATAATGTTTAATGTAAATTACGAACACAAATTAATTGAAGTAATTGTTGCTGCAATTTAATGGCTTACAAGTTTGATAAACACCGAGGGCATAGAATCGTTTGAGCAAACAGAATACAGAACATGAAAGAAACATTAACGAGATGTAGTTATTCGCGAATTATGCTGTTGATGGTCGTGTCTGACGATTCACTCGTAGTGGAGCTTCCGCATGGGCTTGCGGTAATCCGCAGAACCACACTTTGAGAGGCGTTGTTTCACTAATGCAATTTCTGGCGTGATCGATTAGACTACACGCAAAGACATACCGTAGAACATACCGAATTTCGAACATTTACGCAAATTGGAATAGATCCCGATTGACGATCCGGCGTAAAATTTCCTCTTTGGTATTTTTCGTTAATATTATACTCCGATCTATTTCTGAAAACCGACGTCAGAGTTTCTCCTCTGACGTCGTTGTGCATCGCATAATATTTAATATTAACTTATTAAAAACAAGAATATATACTGAAAAAAAGGCATGTAATTTTACATGGAAATTACATGTATATGACTGGAAAATTATCTAAATTACATAAATATGCTTGGAAATTTAATGGAAATTGTAAATTTCCAATCATATTTAGGCAATTTTCCAATCATGAACATGTAATTTCCATGTAAAGTTACATGCATTTTTTTCAATGTAATTCAAATAATTAAATTTTAAATAATTTTAAATATGTAAAATTATTTAATAAAGTTGTTTTTTCTTAGTTTTAAAATAAATCTAACAAAATTCTCTAATTTCACATTCATTTTGTTAGACATTCACATATATACTAAATATTATATAATAAATAATTCAAAATTCAAAACACAGTTTGGATATTTAATTAAAAATATTATTATATTAAATAGTTTATAAATTTAATTAATTTTCAGTGAGAGATATACTATGGGAACAATACTCTTAGGTACGGCAATAGTCAATTCAATTCGATTTATTGTAACTTTCATAAAAATAAACACATTGCATGTAAATAAATTTTTTTATCAAAATACTAAACAAAGAAACACAGTGGTATATATCAAGCAAATGTATGCATTTTTATTAATAACAAAGTTAAAAGCAATGTGACAATTCAAAAGCATTAGACAAAATCAGGCATGTCATATCTATAGAGTAGCACCAAAGGTCTAATAATAAATTAAAAACATAATTTTGTTTCAATAATAATTGTTGTGTTCTAGTTGGATCGCTGCGCCAATACGTATTATAGAAGTTATATATATAGTTGTATGAAATTTAGCGAGAACTTAGTTTGTGATCGAGCTATTAGATAACAAAGGAAGAGCTTAAACGACTGCCATATCTACTTGGAAATAGAACATTCAATAGAATTACTACAGTTCCATTTCTCATAAATTATATCGTATAACGTTTTACAGCGATAAGAAAACCATAATGCAGCTCAAATTCTCTGTCTTTATCACGACACATTTCTAGAACAATATTAAAGTAATAATATTGCAGCATTTGCAAGACAATTTCCAATAGTATTCCAATAACCGCGACGGTGTATCTTCCGAATTCTATCGACGGTCTCATGGTTGCACGTCGAACAAGCTCGAGATCTTCCGGCGAGTGTTATTCTGAAATCCGAGTCCACGTCGAGATTGAGAGAATCCTCATGCTTCCCATGAATACGGAATCAGGGTTTTGTAAGTTCCAATCTGTTGTACATAGCAAGAACGCGCTCGCACACCTAAAAGAAATTGCCTGCAAAGATACTTTGTGGTGGAGCTAAATAAATTGAATCTCAACATTGGAACGTTGACATTCAAACGATACTATCTACGTTGATAAGTCAAAAGTAAGAAAGTATTCTAACAAATATAAAGAAGAAAACAGACTTTCCTTACAAAAGTAAAAGTTTTAATTATATATTAAAAAAAATAATAACATTAATTATTGTATATCATCCGGAATGTAATTTTTTTGTTAATTTTAAAGATATGATTTCTGTATAAGTTCAGCAAAATTGTGACTTTCGCTAATTTTAAAGAAAACGATGAAAACCAATCTTAGAAACATTCGTCGATTTAATAGAAAAAATTTATAAGAAAGAGGAACGGAAGGAAGTCGGAGTGTCAACGAGTTAATTTAGTGAAATGCAGGAAAAGTCGATCGCTAGTTTAATGGAGAAGCAGAAAGCGAAGTATTTGAATTAATGGTCGACAATCGGCGTTCCCGCTACGAGGTTTTCATGGCGACAACCGATTGCCGTAATTCATTTATAGGGAGACCACCTTCCTTCTTTCATACCATATAAAACGGTAGTTCCTCTGAGAGGAGGAATGATAATCGATTTCTCGTTTTTCAAAGACTTTTTCAGGAAAAATAATTATGTATATCAAACGCTATATTAAGGTGTCTTTTTTTACGGAAGTTTACAATCGAAGTATGACACTGCCATAGTCTTTGAGGTTATATCTCCCAATTTTAGCTTGTAATAACATTTATTCGATATCGGGATAACACACGATATACACATTTGAAAATATATTCATTATTATTTAAAATATTTATCGTATCTCTCACTGAAAATTAAAAAGTTTAATAAATAAGTTTCAATATTATTATTTTATTTTTTACATAAAAATCACTTGTTAAAGTTAACATAATTACAAAAAAAAAAAATAAAAAACGCATCTATAATAATCTCAAGTCAATTCTTATCCGTATATTAGCATTTCCAATATCCCTTTCCAGGAGGAATAAAAAAGAATATTAATCGATCATATATGAAAAGAATAATATCGGGCTGCGCGGTATTCTAGCACACGAAAGATTAGACTTTCATGAAAGTTAATAAATATCTCATCTAGGACGCTTGTGTCTTATACTTTTTTTTTATCTCATAAGTCTCACGGTGCTTTAATCGATTATCAATAATGTCGTCATTTTTAAATATGCTCTAATCAATGATGTATGTAAAAAAAATTATCGCGACATCTATAAACTAAAAAATATATTTTAACTTTATAAATCCTGTATTACACAGTTGTAGATTATCGTTTCGGTAAACAATGCGCAAACAAGCGTTCGATGAATAATTCTGTAGTTTAGATGGCGACTCAATAGTCAGAAGCTATATATTGTCAATGGCATCGAACGCATCACGCCGACAAACTAACGCAGCAACACACTTTCGAACTGGAGGGACGAATGTAGTGTTGAATAATGCAATATGCGCCTGGTACCGGATTAATGTGGTCGGTCTCGCGCGCAAGTGCAAACTTCGTCGATGCACGATGTGTGCGAAGTAACCCTGGATGATAATAACGCGTCTTCGGACTAATACGCTTTGGGAGGAAGCAAACAGCATTTGAGGAACGTCAATAAAATTGATTTACCAGCAGCTCAATTTATGTATATTTATCAAGACGACAGAATTTAGCAATTAGTTGTATATACGAATCCCATAGAGAATCTATAGTTTTATTTATACTAAACTAAATACGAAAGACTCAAAGCGTATATAATTTATTATGATAAATTGAATAATTTTTTTACTAAATAATTATGTTTAATCGATATTTGTAGGTGGACATTTTTTCAACTGCGAAAAATTGTTTATAACAAATGTTCTTTACAATCTTACATAATTTTAAGTTACATCTTATTCCACAGATTTTGATTTTTAAAATAAAGAGATTATTCAATTATGCTAACTTTAAAGAAAGATCTATACGTTAATTTAAAGTATCCGCAAATACAGGTAAGGAAATTTTGAAGCGAATATCGATTAGGTTTATGTAGATATATACATTATGTTTTACTAAATAATTATCTAATAAATCACTTACAATTATAATTGAAAAGTAAAAAATTTCGAGACAATTTCTATATGAATATTTTTGATAATATAAACGTTGATAGAAAATGACTAATTGTAAGATAGAACGTAAAATGGAATCGTGAAAGTTGAGAGATCATCGTAATGTCGTGTAAAATTGCTTGGAGATATGCACATTTGCTGCATTATGTCATCCGTTCAGGAAAATTTTATAAAAATATATGTGTCATATTCGCGACAACGAAAGTCATTCCGAGAAAAATGTCAAATTTTACACTTAAGCGATATACGTTCTCACTAAAAATGTAATTCGTCTAATACTAGAGATAAAGAAGAGATAGAAAAGTTTCAGAAAGCGTTTCGAATATTGCTTATATTATAATAATTTGTACATTAAATTCCGAATAATATGTGTGATTTTGCTTAATGATGCATAAATAGTCTTATTGACATTGCCTGCCCTCAAGTTATTTCAAATAACAATGGAGACAATTCCATATTAATGGATTCATCTTCGTATGAAAATGATGGATGTTTATCTGATATTATCAGTGTATTTAAGCGGCTTCATTCACCGGCAATTATACGCCAAAGGATTAATATTGTCATTAGCCGCGTTCATTCAAATAAAACCACCTAGGTTTTATTAAACGCCAATAAATTCAATTCATTAATAAAAACAAATTATAAAATACCACAGTAAAACATATATACAACACTAAGAAATAGAACAAAGAGCTACCAGTTTCGGTAACAAAGAAAAGAAAAAATATATAGTAAAAGATAGAATAGCAATGTACCTTCATCTATAATGATAATCCGAGTCAAAAGACATTCGTAAGTCACCGTTCGAACTTGGCAATTGGAACAGTTCCAACAGTATCTACCAAGAACGATATGTCTTTCTTTCTCGGAAAATATTTACTATTTCGTAGTATTCTTTTAAACGGGAGTCACAGTGGGATCTACGTGCGGACAGTGATACAGTTTGATGTTGCCATCCAATGTCACGCTTCCGTCGCATTTTCTTGAACTGTCACGTATCTTTCGAAGAAATAAAAATTCGTGTTTCTTTTATTATAATACCCCGTGTTATCTAAATGTAATTCGTCTCAGAAACGTTTAGTTTGGACTTCGTAGAACTATCGTTATAGAACTATCAAAATCAATCGAGCATGAAGAGATAAAAAATTGAACGGATAAAAGTCTCTTCATATGTTTTATTTAACATCGAAATCCTAAAAAGTTTACTTAAAATATCGTTTATTTAATATTTTAAAAGCAACAGAGTATGTCAAAGAAAAGATGTAAATGATGTAGACGTACGATTATTTATTGATTAAAAGACGAATATTACCCTTCAAATGGAAATGTTGATTCATGTTTTTTCCTGTTCCAAGCCACCTGTATACCGTGTAGAATGCAAATGGGAAAGAAAGAAAGTTAAAAGGAGGCATTAAGAAAATTGTCTGTTTTCAAGGATTGCCTCACTTCCAATTCTGTTTTAGTAACTCATATTGTTATGCTTTTTGAAGAAAGTTTTAGCTTCTAGCTCGTTCAAGTTCATATTTGTCTCAATTTTTGTGATGTATATAAATATAATACAAACAAACAAATTTTCTTGACTAATGATTCTTCAGAGTGGCTACTTTAGAGTGGCTACTACAAGGTACTTAGTCTACGCGAAGCGTTAGCTGGAAATCTAACGGATTCAGGGGTAGTTGGCTGAAGCCCCGGGTGTAATCGCATTATGACCCTCGTGTATAGCTCTCATTACACCCCCGACAGCACTCCATCATTGCTTCTTTCAGTTTGTTGCAACGCAGACGAATGGGTAAAACAAAGCTTTATCGTTAAACTAGTTCCCTAAATACGGTCAGTGTAGCTCAAAACGTTTTGATAAAATCCACTCTATGCGTAACATCTAGTTTCTGTTCCTGTTACATACGATGCCATGTATACATGCATAATAATGTTATTGCTATATTATACGCAATAATAAATAATTTGCAAAGCATTAAAATAATTTTTATTAAAATGTATTTATCTGTATTTTTATCAATGATGATTTTATGTCTATCTATTATATTTTTGCACGGATTTTTTAAAAGAATTTAACTTCATCCACAATTTATCTGACTGAAGCGTTCTCAACTAAATTTTCGAAAATGAATTTTAAGTTCTGCTACACGTAAAAAATTAAAGTACTATTCAATGCGTGAATACAGCTTTTTCTGCACGGAAAGATAACGTTTAAATACATTAGAAAATACTGTGATCGATCAGAATAAGCTGACAGGTTGTATTTTAGATAGGATTTCAGACGCGTTTGGCTCCTATGCAATTGCAACTTCATCATAAATAGAAATAAAAATATATAAACGTACAAACGGTTTTATAAGAAAGATTTTATCATATTAATTACAATTATTAATGCAATTACTAATGAAAAATATAAATTTACTATCACTCTGATATTCAAAATATTTGAATATCGAGACGATTTGTAATCGCAAATTGATAAAAATTATGCTTTGTACGCGATTTTCGAAAAAATTATGATGATTTCAAATCGCATCTTTTTTACTTAAAATAAGACACTGCACAAATAAAATATAATACACATACATATATATATGTATATAAATATATGTATTCATAAAAAATATATATATAAAAGATATCCATTACACTAATGGTCCTAATCCATCAGTCAGACCATCACCGGATGATCGACGGGAGGTCAGTATCTGACAAGGCATCTTAACTTATACTCTATTCATGTTGAGATAATCGAGGGTTAAGAACACACAAGGGAACTGACCCGATCTATTCCGATTCGGTAAATCAAGAAAATATTACGAAGTAAAACGTCTGTCACAGCACAAATTTGCACATTCAGCCGAGCTGAAGTATGGTTTGATATCGTTAAGATCATCGTCAAGGCCAGACGTTTCCAAGAGTCAAATATTTTATTATTGACTTTCCGGTTGCGACGAACCTCGTTACAGAGAGGATATTACTTCAGTTCGCTGAACTATTTTTCTGCCAAGAAGAATTCATTTGTTTGCGTATCTCGATCGAACTCGGAAAAATCTATGAAAAGTTGGCGATTCTACACAAGTATATAACAGCTCATATCAGCTACTGGACATTTGCAAGAACATTTGTCATGCAGAATTCACTGTTATATTAATAAATAATAGCAATGTATGTACAGTGATGTATAGTATGTATATGTAAGTAGAAAGTATTAATTAATGTCTGTTATTCCTTTTTCATAATTTCAGAAATATAAAGTTAAAAAAAATATTTATAGGAAAAATACTGCAGTATGATATAACGACGTTATTCCCTTTAATCTTCCGTTCATGTAATTATAAGAAAAACTAGAGATGATTAAAAGATACAAAGATGGTAAAAAATATTTCAAAACTGACCGGATTATGTATATCTAAAGCATTTATCACAGGTTTCGTTCTAGTTTTGCCACTATCTCTATTCTAAAATCGTTCTAGATGCATGTACTATTGATTCGATTTATTCCTGACCCGATTATGTCCTGAAAAACGAGTTTCGGCTGCAGATTCTCCTTTTGCTACTCTCTGGCGCATCGACAAATATTTCGTTTGGCTAGTACCTTGGGGAGACTGAAAGCGCGTGCAATTCCCGAATTCTTAGGGGATGCATTCGCAAGCTATTTTGCAATCTACTTATATGCAAATTTGCCTACCTTTTCTCATAATTTATATCATTAATATTGTACTATTTTCTTTTTATTTATTATTTTCTTATTTTTTATTTTTTCATATTACATTATTTTCTTATTTCTTATTCTCTTATTTTTTCAGCATTGTGCTTTTTCTTTCATTTAATCGCTTCGGAGTTTTCGATTGAATTCCATAACTGCGCACTTTATACGCTATACAAATGCAAATATTGTATTTCAAAATAAAGAAAAAAGTTTCATTGGATACTACTTTAATGATTATCTTTTTCAGAGACTGATAGTTAATGATCAAGTAAATATATACTTTTTTATAAATTTTTTATAAAAAGTATATACTGTTACATATAAAATGTAATAAACGATGACATAAAATTCATGACTTGAAAAATAATATCTAAAATAGAACGTCGCTATCGACTCGTTCACGTGTGAAAATGTTATATAAAACTAGAGAAAATCTGATGGGCATGCGACAAATTTAGCGTATCTTTATCGATTTCTCTACCTGTTTATGGAAATGTCTGGCATCGTCAGCAACGTGCGATAGTTTATTTTCCTTATCTAGGAAGAGCAGGGAAATAGAACATTACATAAAGCATCTGATGCAAAGATAAAGATTTCCAAGAGTTATAACATTACAAACGTTACACGGAAAGAATTTTTCTTAGAGTTTACCCTGAAAATATGATAGTCATGGGACAACATTGTATTTCGACGAATTTTAATGTAAATATCTCTCATTCATTGATAAAACTACAATAAAATATAAAATAAGTTTGATTAATTTTACTGAAGTGTATGGTAAAAATCTTTAAAATATTGTATTGTATCACAACTACCATTTTCAGAGTAAATTTTAAAAGAAAATTCTCTCCGTGTAATGTTATAAAATATAAATCGCACAACAAAATAAATTCAATATTTTCGTAAGCTTCAATAATAAAAGTATTAATATTATCTGATTAAAACTTCATCCTTATTGAACAACGCGCGAAAGCGATTTTCTTTCAAATTTTCTCATCGATTAAAAGACAAAGTTCGCCAGTGACTATCTGAGAATCATACAATCATCTTGCAATTGAATTCAAATGTCTGGAACGAAGTTCATTAAAAGAAAATACGAACGGAAACTTACTTGATTACGTTCAATCGGAAACTTACAAATATTATTGACGTTCCATAGATTAATTTTTACTTGATAGCAGTTCGCAAATCGATCGAAATGAACCGGTATTATTGCAACTGCAGAGCGCATCGGCAGGTTATTGACGTATAAATATGCGAATAGCAAATACAGACATGCGTTGTTTCAGAAAGTTTCAAGAGTTACGAATAATTTAGAGAAAAAGTGAAGAAATGTTCTCGTTTCGCCAGTTACAAATGTAAATATACCTAACAAACTCGAATTAGTGCACTAAGTCAACGTCTGATTACATCGCCATTCCTTTAACTGATCCCTTTTACGTCAAAATGCAGGTTTGCGCATTCATCATCTATCTTTAACTAACAGTATACTAACTTAGGTTAGTTTGAAATAACATGTTCGTGTTTGCTGGTCCTGATACATACAGGATGAAAAAGGGAGATGACCAACAGCGGAGAGTGCGAGGAAAACGGATGAATTGGGGAGAGAGCAAATACTTATGAGTTATGAGTGTCTCGGAAGTTGCAGCCAGTCGTCGCGATTCGAATCGGGCGTTTCAATCTCGGAGTTTAAGAAACTGTGGAATATAGAAAGTATAGGTTCGGAGGCTGAGTGGAGGAAAGAATTGAAAGGTGATCGAGACGGGGGAAAATCCCAAGAAAAATACATGAACGAGGAGGAGCGGAGAATCTCCCGCTTGCTGAACTATCGTGAAATTATTAAGAGCATTCCTCTGTTTACGACGCCAACAACCGTTTTCGGTACTACCCCGGAATGGACGACTCGTTGCGACTCTCTCACGATTTGCTAAGCGATTTCCATGATTTTTCAGATCCCTCCACTGTGAATTTAATGTAATATTATATAATTAAGTTTCATACTATTTGACTTAGGAAAGTAAAATTGTCGACTAAATAGAGTAACTATGATTTACAATTTCCGAGTTTTAACATTTCAAACATCGTTAGAGACTGTAATATTTTTATTACATATATTTACTTTTCTTGACAAATAAAAGTAAAATAATAAATTAAAACTTGAAATTTATTTGATTGTGAGAAGTTTTGATAATGTGTCAAATATACGTAATTTAGATAATGTAAAGTAAAGCAATATATAAAAATTGATCATTGCAATATCAGCAATATGTCAATTTTCATTTTATAATGTAACCAAATAATATTTATCACAATATAGCTCTGATACTTTTTACATACATTTTAGTATTTTCTACATACATTTTACTAAAATAATATATGTATATTTTCAATATACCAAAATATTTTACGCTCATATTACCATTTTATTATTTTT
This sequence comes from Mycetomoellerius zeteki, assembly GCF_001594055.1. Lineage (NCBI taxonomy): Eukaryota > Metazoa > Arthropoda > Insecta > Hymenoptera > Formicidae > Mycetomoellerius > Mycetomoellerius zeteki. Next base: position 182,140 of record NW_017257403.1, on the reverse strand, counting down.
TAACCATATTTTTCTAAAAAACAGAACTTTTTAAAATGTTCAAATATTTGACAAGTTTAATCTTAATGAATTCTTTAAATTGAACAGTATCTTGACAGAGGTATTATACGAATTTAATCTGTTTTGTATGGCATAGCAATATTGTAGAATAAATGTGCGATAAACTTTCCGCGTAAATTATTCTAATAACAGCAAACTAACAGAATTCGGCGGATGAACATTAAAGATTTCCTCTTGTGTGCTCGAATTCAAGCGGTCGGCAATTAATTCGACGCCTAACTTTCTTAACTGCGATGAAATATGCAAACTAAACGAGTACGTAACGCGTTGCTAAGTTGCGGTGAGATATCATACCGATGATACTAGATGGAGAGAAAGAGAGAGTAGGCAAAGATAAAAGCTGCAAGATCTGGGAAAGCTCTCGAGATACTGATATCCGTCGGCGCCACGAAGTCGTATCTACCCCTTCGCTTGCTCACCCCTTACTCTTTTACTCGCCTCCCTCGCGTTATTTTCTCTTTGCCTATTTGTTTCCTTTCTCTCCTTCTCTTTCTCGAAATATATATGCTTCCACTCTCTCAGATCTTTTATTGCGTTACCACTGTAGTCTGATTTCCTACAGCGTGTACAATCAGTCGGGGTAGCCGACCTCACTTTTCACCGGAGATAGCAAACGCTGATATGTATAGCGATTCAATCAGAAATAGAAAAGAGGATAGATTTAAAAAGAGATAGACATTTAAGTTGCATCAAGAATATAAAGTATGTGTAAAATATACATTATATTGTTCGCTTATTCAGTATATAAATCTAATTAATCAATAATATTTTTTATACTTCTAATTAATGTCCTTTTATTGTAAAATCAATAATTGTTTAATAAAAAACTGAAAGCTTTGCCCCAATATTTTTTCAATCCATATTTTACAATAATTTAGACTTTGATGAGTTCAAGATGCAAGAATTAGGAATTAATGTTGTCACTTCACTGTTACATTCTGAATGTTAAACAGAGAATCGATGCTTGAGAAAAGTTTAAAACTTTAATCTCGCAATTAATCAAAGAATGGGTAGCAAGTTCATACAAGCCGCAAATGAAGTTGACTAATACAATTTACGTAGTTTTATTGAGGATTTTCCCCCTCACAGATTTTCTCATTATACCGTTGATCGTAAAATGAGAAGTAGTTAAATCTTTATGTGAGGTAAAATAATCGAGCAAGTGACGAAATTATGGACCAGCAAGATGTTCACAAGTAAGAACAAAAAATGTCAAGACTTTCAAGATTTACGACGAGGAAAAGCAAAAAGAAAGAAAGAACGTTGGGAGTTCCCTTTGTGTTGAAGTTACTCGGTTCCATTTATTCACTCTCTTCTTTCGTCACTCGTCGTTGACAAGGAAAGGAAGGAGGAAGCCCGAGAAAAGCCGGATTTTCCGAGGCATCCTTCTCGCGTGACAAAACGCGATATCCCGGAACGTCCTTGATACGATATTGTTGCGTAAATGTTTTAAAGATTTGATGAATACGGGATATGAAACGGACAAAATCAAGTATGCGTGGACGCATACGTTATACAGAATACAAGAGACGCGAAAGATATATTATGCCAAGCGTTTGCATTTCCGCTTCCGTGATTATAAAATACTTTCATCTTTTATATTTCACCATATTTTATTCGTTTAATAGATTGAGAGAATGAAAGCGAGCGGTTGTAATATGCCAGCTAATTATAAAAAGATGTCTTAGAATAAACTTCATCCAAAGACCTCGTTTTAATAAGCCGATTATTAAATAGTGAGATTTCGAAGTACCGTAGGAACGTAAGTCGCGATATAAAGGCGAGTTTCTTTCATGTTTCAATCACCTCATGGATGAAGCTCGCATAGCAGATGAATGGTGGGCATGCACGAACGACTTCAAGTCCCCCTCGCGGTTCGATGCCGTTCCTTTTAAAAGGGAGCTAGAAGATTTACCGAAAGAATGAATACGGACGATTAACCAGTGAATTTCCTGCATTTCCGTACGGCACTTTTTACTCGTATTTCGCGCCGGTGCGGTGGTCTGATCCATTTCGAGTGCGCGACTCGTTTCTTCGATTCACCACTTTTGTGTAGATCGAGAAAAAGAAATCTCTACATCACAAGATTTTGCATCCCACAGAACTATTAGCTTCAGAATATTAGAATTTAATATTTTCCTTGCATTATATATTTCATACAAATTTTTAAAGTTCTTTTATGAAGTTGAAATAATACTTTTTGCGTGTTTAAAATAATGGAAAATTTTGAAATAATTTTTCATTGTCAATTATGTGCGTTATTATACTCGTACATATATAATTTTACACAAATAATTTTCTACGTAAAATTGTAGAATATATATATATATATTATACAGGGTGTTTCCAAATTAAATGGCAAAACTTCGGGAGCGTGTAGAGGAGTAAAAAACTAAGAAAAAAAGTCCTATAGACATATGCTCCTTTTTGCTTTGTTTCGCAGGAAATCACGAAAAAAGAAAAAAATATATTTAATTTAT
>NW_017257403.1:153875-178427 GCF_001594055.1 Mycetomoellerius zeteki | reverse complement strand
TCCCGAAGTTTTGCCATTTAATTTGGAAACACCCTGTATATAAATGTTCCGGAACTATTTCTTCACAAAAATCGAGATAAATCGGAAGAATAACTCAAAATTATATTGTTAATTCATATAATAATTTTGAGTTGCGTGAACTGTTGAAATTAAATAAAAAATTATATATGACACGACAGATTAACAAAAAAAACTCTTTATTTTAACTAATTAAAGTAATAAATATTAAAATATTTAAACAACAAGCTTTTGTATATATAAACAATCCATTCTCCTTAAACAATATTCAATATGCATTTGCGTTATCACCAACAGATTGCGGGCTATTTACTCTGCACGACGTTAATTAATCAGCGAAACCGATTTATTCAAGCATCATTTAGATGTTGGCGTTGTCCTTTGTCAACTAGATGTGCTGAAGAGTAAAGGACGTCCACCAGAACGATTTATCGTGATAAACCTTTCAACAAGATTCCCTACCCTTATTTATCCATCAAATTAACGGACGTTGATTAGGCGGGGCAGCAAAGCATGGTCTAGGAAACTTCCCGTTGACAATTAATTACCGTTTGTATCATTTATTACTTAAGAGTTCTATGGAAAAGTAGGACATTATACTATATTTATTTGCGAAAGACTTTATCGTACTGCAGATTGCCCCAAACTTAGTGAATCATTTTTCACACGTGACTTCATGAATCCGACGTCGACTTTTCCTAATCGAATAAGAAAAAAAATATTTTTAAGCGGATCTTGATATTTGATAATTAATATTTATATATAGATTTACAAATACATTTTTCAGTTTCATAATCTGCGCGCATATTTAATTTGTCGGACTTGAAACGTTTTAATTTGTCGGGTTTAAAATTCAATCATAAACTGGACACATTATGGAATTGTTAGGAATAGATTTCGATCGGAATTATTTCATTTTCCCTAGAAAATATAATGGAAATCTACTCTTTAAAAGTGAATCAGTGTATTATTACTGAAAAACAATAAATATTCGCTGATGACTTCAGTGCTACACTTATAACTGATATAATCGATAATAATACACTAATTCACTTTTAGAGAGTAGAGAATAACTGAACAATTTCGATTGGAATCCATTCCGAATTCGATAATACATGCCTGAAGCTGGAAATAACATCCTAAATTATATTGATCGTTAATTTAATAACGATATTAGTAGGTATCTTAAAACACTGTAAAGAATTTATCGCGAAAAATACCTCAGCTTAGATTTAAACCTAAAACTTCCGACTTTCTAGGAAGGACATCTTAATGATGTCGGGAATTGCAGGTTCAAGGCTGATGATATTTTTCGTAATAAGTTCTTTGCAGCGTTTTAAGATGTCTTAGTATCATTATTACATTGACAGTCAATGTAATTATTAGTGATCTTATTTTCAGCTTTTTGCAGTTTATGATTGTTAAGTTTAAAGTCCAACAAATCGAATTGGGCGCGCAGTTTATAAAACTAAAAGATACATTTGGAAATCTATATATAAATTATAAATATTATTATGCACCAAGATTCTCTTCAATCGAGAATAGGATTCTTTCTCTTATTTGATTTATTTTTATCTAATTTACCCTTATAATTATTTTTCCAAATTGAATACGTCGAGAAAAAACATTATTTATTGCAGTCATTGCAGATTTTCAATCCTTAACATTTTAAATATTTTTTATAATTGTTCCATAAATTATAAAACTATTAAAACACAAAATTCACTGAAAATTAAATAAAAATTGAATCTTAGATTTTGACATTATACTTTTCTTATTGTTAGACGGAAATGTATCATGTCATCTCATGAGGAAACCTCATCCGCGAAATCATATGTATCTCCCAGCAATATACCTAGTTGTTTTTGTAATCAGGAATCTCATTTGTTATGATAATATTGTTGTAAGAAATGAATGGATTCAATTGTAATGATGCGAGAGAGGAGCCGTTTGAGTTAGAATTAGAATGGAAATTATCTTGCCTCCGTCATTACTTCGCGAGTTATATCCGTGTGATCTCTTTATCTTTGTATCCGTTTTCACTGTCTAAACGTCCTACACGTTATAAGCAGCGCTCGGGCGTCTCGAGGGCATTCACAGCGAGAAATCCAATTTCAATGAAAAGGCGGAACAAGAGGTTACGACGCGAGACAAATATCGTGTTTCAGGATGATACACCGCCGCGCAGTTATGTATGTGTTGTCTGCGTAAATTCCTCAGGCCTGTCGGCTTACTCGAGAGAGAATTTAACCGTTTTATCGCGAAAACAGGGAGTACGGCGAAACCATTACTGGAATTCCGCTTGTCTTCTCGTATTCAGATATTAATACTCTTCCAATCGGATTACTGCGAGAGTCAATATTTTGAGAAGGAACCAAATAATTTTCGACAACTTATTTGCACAATAAACTTATTTGCAAAATCAACGAGTAAAATGTAATCCGTACAGTAAATATATCATTTATTTATTTAAAGCAATATTATTTTGTCTATCAAACAACTGCCAGTAATTATGATCTTTTCACTGCGGTATTTTTTTAATCTCATGCATGTACGGTCCGTAAAATGATACCAATAATTTGCACCGGACATATTTAACAGTAAATTTAATTAGCCGGGTGCGACCGCTTATACCAGACGCATTAATTAACAGCAACTGTACATGAAATTCATTACTTATCCGCTATCCGTAGGGATTAGGCCAGAAATTTAGCAATTATTTCGCAACAACATGTGTGTGTGTGTGTGTGTGTGTGTGTGTGTATCTTATATCGTTTAAGAAATGATATATTAATATCATACATATAGAGTGCCATTTTTTTCTCTAATATTAGGTATCTTCTCTTGAAAATATTTTAAACAAAATTAAATAATTATCTAAAAGTTGATAATTTTGAATAAAATTAATTAAACGCTTAAATACAATTAACATATCATTTTTCAGAAAATTTAATTAAACAAGTTATATTAGCTTGTTAATGTTTCTATAATTTAAACATTAAATTTCTTATTTTTTCGTTGCTGAAACGGTACAAATTTTAACAGTATATATTCAAGTAACAAATAAAATATACAAATAAAGATCATCATTTCACATAACTAATAAAATAAATAGTTAAATTGTAACATTGTGTATTGTATAATAATATATATGTATCGTCAAGAATTTTGATTCATGTATTTTACATCTAATAGAAAATATTGAACGAAGATGTTAGTCAAACTAGTAGTTCAAGAGGGCCATCGAGTAACTCAACGAACTCTCATTAGTACAGGATAACGGATGTTTGAGTATTATAAACCTGTAATCTGATGTGCTAAGTAGCTGACGTATCTCTATTAACGTTGGTTACAAGAAAGCCACCAGTAGTGCCAGTTACTACATCTAATATTACGTTGCATGATTGAATTTCGCAAATTATCTATAAACGCGATAACATAATGATGTACCAGAAAAGAAATCATGCACTCTTAGAGATTATATTTGAAATAAATATTGATAAATATTTGAAATAAATATGAATCAAATTCAATATTTGAACTACTCATAAATATTCTTTTTTATAGAAATTTATATATAACATATAAAATTTTTTATGGTTTTAGATTTATGTGTGTAAATTAAATATGCAAGAAAAATTACATTTATTATAATAATATAAAAAGAATTATTGACGATACTTTAAATTTTAAAACAATAATTATATTTTATTATGTATCTAAAATGTAAATCTTCTATATTATAAAATATATTATAAAATATATCATGTATATTATATTATAAACAAGTCGAATATAACTCTTTCTGTACACGATATACAACTTTTTTCACAATGAACAATACTGATAGAAGTGTCTTTATGATTAAAAAAAAACGATGAGAAAAAAGTAAAGAAAGAAGAAGAAGAAGAAGCACAAACAAAGTAGAAATCACTGGAGCTGAGAGTGAATTTCGAGATCCACACGTACCTTGAGTACAATAATTATTGCTGGAGACATTGCCGACAAACGTAGCCTAAGAAAGAGAGAGAGAGGATAACTTCTAGAAAAGTTTGAGAAGCGGCTCTTAGTCAAAGTTTTCGGGAAAGCAACTTGCAGGGGAAAAGGACAAGTTCAGCTTCGGATAGTTAGGAAAAGATATCAACCCACGCATCTAGTCCGACCCGTGTTTGATGACAAACTTTTCCCGCTTGGTATAAACTCCAGATTAAATCGTAAAAGAAGTAAGAAATAATATTTCAATTATGATAATATCAAATCGATGCAAACGATGAACGAATAATTTTCGATCGCGATTCAAGATGCGATCGAAAGGCGTGAACAACACGGTTTGTTTTTTTTTTTCGTAATTACCAAAGGAAATCACGTATCTGTATTCAGAATAATTTAAAATTAAAATTTAGCTTCATTTTAATGTAAAATTTAAATTCAGTTTTATCGGCGTATATTTTTCAATATACACGGACTGATTAATCACTCAACGATTGTATTTGTAATATTACTGTAAAAAAATATTAGTATTTTATTTTATCACATACATATATCCACGTAAAATCAACGTGCGATGAATTTACATGAACATGTTTATGTTAGACGAGACAATCCATTTTTGTTTTCAGTTTGTTTAAAAGTAAATACCAAAAAACATCAGTTTCAGAGGAAATCGTATTTTTATTATTTTATTGAGTCGCCGCGTTAAGTCATCGTGCGAAGAGTGCTTTAAAATAAAACTATCCTGCAAAGTAAATAGTTGTCGAGATGCAAACTCACCAATTTTGACGACCGAAGGCAGCGCATCGAGCACCGATGGCAGCTGAAGCAGCTGAAGAACAAAGATAGAGGCTACCAGGCAGCCCAGATTCATAGCTCATCTCGGAAGCCCTCCGCAGCAGCCTCTCGGTGGCCCCTCACACAAACACTACCGCATAAATTATGTGGTGGATAGGGTTTGACGTTCCTATGCACACATTCACCTATACATAAAAAATATGAATATTATTTATTAGAGATGTGTCGTGTGGCTCTATGAAAGAACGACGGACTCGTAATCGATCGCGCATAAACATACACGAAAAAATTTCATAATCCGTAGCACGAGTCCTAGCGCAGAGGAACTCTTTAGACCGGTATTCGTAATCGATTCTTATTTAAAACTTATCTTAAGTAACGTCGTAAGATGCTAATATATAGCCTTCTGATTGGTTTATGACGTTTTAAGACTGTATTTAAGACTGTCCTAAATATAAGATCTGATTACAAATACCACTCTTAGATTTAGGTGACTCTTTGACTCTCAAACATATAGGAACTGATGGTCCTACCCATCCATTACTATTACATATTTATTATTCGAACAGAGTCATAGTGAAATGCAATCACTACAATCGAAATTAATATTATGACTAAATTTCATAATAATTTTAATTATATTCTTTTAACCCGTATTATTCAATTATATATTATAATTTTTATAATATATCTTTAATATAAATCTGAATTGTGTGCGCAAATACAGGAGAGTTTGTACTACCTATTACAGTTCAGTTGGTTTCTGTTTAAAGAAAAAAGAATTTTTTGCTGATACGTTAATTAAAAGTTCGCGTTGAAACAGGCTGGAGATAGAATGTACCCGCAATGTTGCCTTTTACTACGCGTAAAATTCATAAGAGCCAGGCATATCCTACTACAAATGCGGAATACATTTTTCAATAGAGAAAAAAAGGATTTCTCAAGCATTTTGCTAGCAAACAAAAATTTCCTGTTTTGCATAAATGATGTTTGAAACGTTCGATTCGCCGGCAGATATTGCTTGCTCGAGATGTTTCTAGATGATGTTTCAACTAGACAAACGGTTCTTGCTGAGAAATATAGGGTGTCCCACGGGAAGGTGTTGAAACTGTCAGCTGTAAATAATCAGCTGTTATTTTCAAAAGTATTCAGTTATTGAAAAAACAAAAATTGAGCTGAAAAGAGGAAAGTCTACAATTTTTAATGAGTATAAATAAAATTTAACAAAATGTTTGTGTATCAATTAATTTTATTGATGAAAAATATGCTCATAATCCCAAAGAATAATTTTTTTAGAGTGCGCACCATCTGAATTTGTACAAAACACAATTTTTGTTACGACAACTCGTAAAAACTTTTTCTAACATATCGTTTTTAATATTGCTAATAACTTTGTAAATAGCTGCTACTAAATCTGAAACTGTTTTTCGATCTTATCTATATGGTCTTTGATATGGGAAAATTACCGATACCGATATACCACTTCGTTTTTAGATAATATTTCTTAGACAAAAGGTAAAAATACAACTTCAAAAACATAAATACAAACTAAAAAATGTCTTCAGATAGTATAAGCAGTTTTTTATAATACTGTTTGCAATTTTGCAATAATTAAGTTTTTCGTAAGTTATGCAAAAATGAGCGTCTGACAAAATGGACTCCAAAACTGACATAGTAGGCAACAATGCCAACATTCCCATTTTATAAATAAAGATATATTCTATTCCGTAAAGAAAACTAATTTATGAAATTATAAACATTTAAAATGACATAATATTATCAATAATACAGTCACTATTATTTTAATTACGCAATTAGCAAAAGAACACCGTAAGAATTTTCTTCTCGGATTCATAGAATTTGTTTTTAGCTAATTTGGTATAGAAATAAATATCACGTTTTTATTAGTATTAATAAGGTGCAAAGGTTAGTTTCTAAGAAATAAGGGGATGTCGCTTTAGGAGACCTATATCAGTATCGGTGACCTTCCTCTATTAATCTTAGCGTTTACTTGATTTTAGCATATTTTTCATCAATAAAATTAATTGATACACAAACATTTTATTAAATTTTATTTATACTCATTAAAAATTGCAGACTTTCCTCTTTTCAGCGCAATTTTTATTTTTCCAATAACTGAATACTTTCGAAAATGACAGCTGATTAGTTTCAACACCTTCCCGTGGGACACGCTATATGTACATCGCCTATATGCAGAGTACTGTTCATAAATTTCTGTGGCAACGCGGAAAACTTATCGTCACTCATACTATTTTACGTCCCAAATTTTGATGGCGCTCGGCCAAAAGATTGGAGGACAGATGTCTACTCGTGTAACTTCACGTTTCTAGCAAACGTGACACGTGCGACCCAACATTTTGGGCAAGGAAGACTAGTGAGAAAATGCACTGGCAGCATTTGCATTATTTCAAAGAATTTATATAATAAATCAAATCATATATATAAGTTACAATAATTTGTACTAATTAATTTTTATGAGAATTTATAGCATATCTATACTAGTTTGAAATTTTTTACTAATATTAATGCAACTAATTCATCACAAATCATTAGAAAAACAAATACATTTAAAAGAATTGAATATTAAGAATTCAGTTTTTAAAGTATTAAAGTTTTTCTTCTCTTTACTTATACAACAATATAAATTTATAATTGTTTAGAGAATAATCTGAAATAATGGTTTATATTTAATAATTCGTGCGAATATCCTGTTAGAATAAACATCGTATTACGAGATATAGTCGCAACATGAAATGCGAGAATCATTTATAAAATTTTATAGCAAAAGTACAAGCGGTGAAAACACAAAATCACATAATCCATTTATTCTGCTTTGAATATAACATGCATTCAATGCTTTCATGTTTAATTAAATCAGTGCATACAGATTATTGTATAAAAGGCATTACACCTATAACATTGTTATAACGTTGCAATACATTTCTTTTTTTATCACAGTCAAGTAACTGAACTTATTTAGACTCGTTCATCAAATTTTCAATTTAAGTCAACGAAATTAACTGTCTCCATTTCGATATGCATCATCTATGCTTTACGCAAACAAAACCGAACAATTTACTTGACAAACTTTGCATTTCTCTTCTTACTCAATGCGTTTCTTGCTCGCCGATGCTGTCTCGTGAATTAATAAAATTACGAAATAACCGCGGTGTTTTGTCATCGGCTGTACGCTCGCTGGCAGAGACCACCAGTATTATTTGATTTTAATTCAATGTCATGGTTTCTTTGCGAAACGAGGAACAGTTTGCGAAACTTCTCGCACGACTTCCTCCGTAGACGTCGTTATAGTCGCAGTGGTATTAGAAGAAACAACGGCACGATATTCAATTCGCAATGTCGCGTATTTGTCTGCGAGGAATTTCGCAGACTGTCTGGCGACTTCCTCGTGAATTCCTCACAGATATTCTCATACAGTAATTCTTTCATTCGGTTCTATTATGAGAAGGTGGACGTATTTCTTCCATCTTCCAATGCGGAAATCCGACCCGAGTACTTAATTGTGAATCTTCTATTTAGTCGCGGAAGAAAAAACATTCTAAGGCTAGCAATAAATCTCATTAGAAATATAACTATTGCGATAGATATTTTTTTTCGACTAGTTGACGCAAGAACATTGAAGATACCATTTTTAAGATGTAATTAATTTAAGATTATTAAGATCATTGCAGATTTTTTAAACTTTTTATTTCATGAGATATTTCTGTCTCATTAACATTTCCAGTTATTAAGTTACTCAAAGTTTATCCGATTCGAAGAAGATAAAATTGTGAAAAAATTTCTTTTACATTAGAATATACTCATAATAAATTCAAAGTAAGAGAAACGTTATCGTGATTGGAGTGCCGAGGTAATTAATTCACTTTCCTCGCAAGGAATTGCGACATACTATTTGTAATCTCGCAATTAGCACGTCAGAAGAGGTGAAAGACCGCGAACATCTGGAGTGAAAATATATCAAGTCCTCGGTTCCGTTGCCTCGCAGGAGACTCCTTTGAGGAGAGAATGAGAAGCCTGTTAAGCCAAAATCTTCCGGGAATTTAGAAAGATTCGCTCTACGTCGCATTCAGGTTGCCTTAATCGCGCCGCTTTATTCGACGATAATTCGTCGCGGCTATAGAAACGCCTTAATGGCATAGAAGAAAAAGCGGCATGCAAGTGTGCGCGCAAATAGGATGAAAATGAAGGTGATGAGAAGAAGGTGAAGAGTTAGTGAAGAGAGGAACAACGCAGAAAGAAAGATAGATAGATAGATAAAGCGTTTATTGATATTCTACGGTAAGCCCTCTAAGAATATAAAGTATAGCTACAGCAAAGTTAACCTAAAGTAACATAAAGTATTTTAAATTTAACATAAAGTAAAGTATTTTAAATTTAACAATGACAATACACTATGGTACAATGACTGACGAGCAATAGAAACGATAGATGTCGTCTTTAGACGAGAGAGAGAGAGACAGAGAGAGAGAGAAGAAAAGAGAGAGAGGGAGAGAAAGGCAGTGCTTTAAATATATATATTTCTTTCTACTCCCTTCTCTTCTGTAGCCGTCCGCCGCCATCTTTAGTGATTTACGGTCGTCCTAAAACATCTTCGCGATACCGTATCCCGCCGACTCGGGAAGAAAATAGAAGGAAAGCGGCTTATGCTGGTCCCAGAATTCTCGTTAACACCATCATTTCCATCACCTCCGATATGTGGATTATACGAGAGAAATCGCTTACTAAGGGGCGCCGTATCTCGTTTTTTTTTTCCCCTCTTTAATCATTTCTTCGTGGCATTTTACGACGAATTTAGATCAATCGATTTTCGATCTGACCGAGCAGTAGGTGAGCATCGTCAACGTTCGTCGGATCTCTAATTGAAATATTTCGCATACCTTGTCAGTAGAATGCGGTTTTGCGCACATGCGGGTGAGTTTTACAGAGGAGTTGTGATTGGACAGCCGATATAAAATCGTCACTGATATAAAATTTTTACATAAAATCTTTTTTCTCGATATATTTGAAAAAAGATAGAACATTATCTACGCACTAATCAAGGAAGTTACGTAAGAAAGGATTTCCAATTTAGTAAGTCTTCGAAAATTTAGTAAATTCACATGTAATTCCTCGGATTTTATAACAACGCGATCTCGCCTGTGATACAACGAGAACCTAAGTAAAGTGCATCCTCTGTTCCTCTTTCCAATTTCTCTGTTCTATCGCACCCTTTTCTTCGATTTCCTGGCGCTTAATGTTTCGGATATCGATATCGTAACTTCGTATGATCATTTCGTGGCGCGATGCAATAAAATTTGATCATCTGTACTGCTTTCAACGAGAGGGTACAAAAGCACACTCCACTTTAATCCATTCGTTTATACGAATGTCGTAAAAAATAGATGGCCGTTTACTTATCGGAATAGAGATAAGATCAATTGATATTTAATGCACGTATAAATGTTAACAATTTAAAGTAATTCATTATTAAAATCTTTAATTCGCATTTCAAAAATATAAATTATTACGAAATAAAATTCCTCTTTATCCAAAATAAAATCAATTAAATAGAATAACTACCAATTAATATTAAGAGGTTCATCTATAGACAAACTATAACATTCTCTTTAACTTTTAACTTAAATATATATCCAATATTAATTATATAACTAAGCCACACATCATTGAGATACTTAATGTAGGTGAATTATACAAATGGATTAATTATATTGCCTTAGTTATCGAGATTATTCTTAATAAACATTTATTTGCATAATAAGGCTGTAATTATGTCATCAACATAATACACGACATACGAAGTAATACTGACTCATTGTTATCATGAATTATAATAAATATGATATAATATTCCCGCGGTGTTTATTGTTAATAGTGTACATAATTTATTATTGTTTCCATATTTTACTTTCCGATACTATTAAACAATTCACACATGGAAGAAATGATTAAACTTATGTGGTCAATCGTGACGATAGAATCGAAATTATGCATAAAAGAATACGCACGATTTCATTTATATTAAAATTTAAAAAATTAATAATATGAAAGCTGCTTCGTTCTTATTCCGCTCATCATTAATTGCTATAACGATGTTAAAATAGAATTTTAATTCATTAAATCCTGCAGTGAATAATTATTACTAAATAATTCAATGCGTATAATTTAATACATGTGAAATCTAATTAATTGGAAATGCGTTATTTTAATCTAACATGAAATGTGCATCTATTTTATCATTTTGATTCTGTCGTATCTCTGTAGCTCTAATTTTCAATTTGCTTTTACGAATTATACAATAAAATTGTATAAGGGATACATAATAAATTGGATTGTGTAGAGAATGGGAAGCATTATGTTATTTGCAATTAATTACGATAGAGTCGAGCGATCTAGAAAATTCAATGTCATTGAAATCGTAAGAAGCGGTCATTTTTAACGCAAATGCAGTATTTTGTCACCACAACGTACTGTTATGAGCAATATCAGATATAACTTTCAAATAAATTCCTGGTTTGTCGTGTTAGTTCATCCAAAATCATTAATACCCATTTTATATCAATATCGTTCAATGGCGACGTAATTGGACATATTCGTCAATGAATAGCGACAATTTACGTGAAAAGGTGCAATAAATTAAAATACCTTATCACGTATAGTAGTATTGAGATACGATTTCTAAAAAAGGAAAAAAAAAGAAAGTTATTGCTCGGTTGACAAGTCACATGGCAGACAGTGGACTCCAAATTATCAGAACAATTCGTTTCGGTTCGAAAGATAGTTATCGATTTTGCTAACGAACCGAGCAGGATCGCGTCGTTGCACGGAACTCTCTTGCCAAATTGGAATAAATGAGTTATGTATATTGTTTTCACCAATCACATCCCCGAAAATGTCGCAGAAGATTAGAAAAAAGACAACGACTAGCGTTGTTTTTGCAGTAATTTAAATGGATTGGATAAACTAGATTTTACGCTGAGAATGACAATTGCCGAAGTTTATCTTCTTTCTGAAACGTCTATAAATTTTAAAATATTTCGGAATTAATAGAAAATAAATAGATATAACATCGCTTTTTTTGTGTAAAATTAATTTCAATAAAAAAAAATATTAAATTAAAAAAATGTAGTCGAAATTTTAATACGTAATATTTCGATTAAAATTGCCAAAAAATAAAAAGATTCAATTCAATTTTATGATAAACATGTAAATTTGCCAACCAATCTATTTGATATCTATTTTCTTGCAATCAATTTGGTGTCTTCAATCCCGCATCGGGATTATTTCATCAATTTTTAACTCTAAGATTAATTCGCAGAGTATCCAGTCGAATAAAAGTAACGCATAAACTCACTAACTGCATTTGCTTCGTTCGGGATCGTATAGAAATTACAAGTTAATTCGCACTTCTCGCATTTACTACTTACTTGATCTTTAAAAAAATTTTCTATTCTCTCGTCTTCAAGCGGTCAAGTAATTAAAATGGCGTCTACTTACCGCGTTTTTCATCGCGGCTGTCGTTTACGTCGGGCAACTTTCGGCAGTGGGAAAACCTCACGGAACGCTTGGAAAATCGTTGCGACGACGTCTCGAGGGGCGCGGAGGCATTCGAAGACGTTGGCTTTTAAGAATACCGGCGTGTAAAGACGTGCGTGGTCCTCGCGACGCGCGTAAACATAACCTCCGTACGTAGTGTGCGAACCGTTATCATCGCGGAAACATAAACATACACATCCTACCGTGGCAGAGGCCGGCGCGCGACTGCCGCTCAGCCGTTCGGTCGTCGACTCGCGACGTTAGCCGAACATTCCCGAGCTCCGATTCTCGCCGAGCGGCCACGTGCTCGCCGGCCAATCACGCTTGCGCTGGCCCACGTGCTCGTACGACCAGACCATGTGAGAACGATTAGCGCGCGCTTTGCTATCTTTTCGGAGCTAAGCGAGTTTTAAATGCCGTTACTCCGTTTCGAAGACGTTTTTAAATGCGACGCCATTCCGAAGCAACGAGTCGACGAGATGCCGTTTCGAACGTTAAGCCAGGAGCACACGATGCGATTTTTCCTGCAGTTTTTCTCGACAATAAATTCTTCGGGAGTTTTGAAGTTTCAATGCTGTAATAGTCGTATCAAAAAAGTTATATTAAGAAAGAAAGAACAATTTAATTATATATAAAAAAAATGCTATTATAATATTTTTATTCAAAAATAACATAAAGATATTAATATTTTAAAAGCTTATACAGTACCAATCATGATATGAATAAAAGAAATGAAATACAATTACAGATAGGAACGAATACAAATTAATTATTGTAATAAATATATAGCTTTGGCTGTATTATTAAATATGTATTTAATAATAGAACTAAAAGTACGACGCGCGATTAAAAGTGTTACAGTAAAATCAAACACGATGTGCTTGATTTTTAAAAATAAAATACAAGCACGAATTAAATGTTGCAATAAATATATAATAACAATAAAATCAGAACATACAATACGATTTTTTATGATTGCATGCAATTTAATAAACTATTGGAATGCACCATAAAAGATGCAAAACTTTTAATAATAATTTACTAGATCGCGAAATAACAAAAAATCATGTTATATTCTTCTGAATTTGTTGTTGTTATATTATTACAATATTTATATAATTCATATTCTTTTTCTATCTTAATTTATTGTATTTTATTTTTTAAATCAAGCGCATCTTGATTAGTACTATACAAGCACTTTTAACAATATTAATTAATATTTTCGTTATTTCTGAATAAAAAAATATATAACACAAGGCAGTAACTGAATCATTCTTTCTTTTCTTGATGTGATTTTTTAGTATAAGAATTGAAACTTCCAAACTTCCAACGAATATATTGTCGAGATAAATTTTGCACAATAATAAAAAATGTAACCAAATATTAACTTTCGATTTAAAAAACTATAATAATCAATGTAACAATTTTTATATGCACTGCTTTACATATTTCTCAATATAATGTAAATTTTATCGAATAAAGAGATTTCTGTATTTATAATAAGACATAGATGATAA
Organism: Mycetomoellerius zeteki; assembly: GCF_001594055.1. Classification (NCBI taxonomy): domain Eukaryota; kingdom Metazoa; phylum Arthropoda; class Insecta; order Hymenoptera; family Formicidae; genus Mycetomoellerius; species Mycetomoellerius zeteki. The sequence goes on along the minus strand of NW_017257403.1, from coordinate 164,532 downwards.
ACATCTTATTTTGACGCATTACTTCCGTCGCTTGGAAAAAAGTTACGAAACGCGAAGTTGCATCATAGGATAGAGTAAAGCGGTTGGAGGCCGCCATATTAAGTTCTACCAGCTACTACCTATTTTAGCAGGTCTTTCATGCTTCACATGCACGGCTACATGCGCTATAAACTTAAAAGACTTTTATGGCAATTTTGCTGGCGACGAACGCAGGGATCGTTGCTCCGCTTCATAAACTTCTTTTCATTATAAATTTCATGTTCCCAGACGTGCACTCCATTTCTTTCACATATAAATGGTGATTTTGGAAAGTTGAAACATTAGCGATAACAACTTTTACGAACGCAACGCACAACGCTGAACGATAAGGTACTTGTTCTTTATTATACGAGGATTATGCAAAAGCTGATGCTACTTAAACTAAAATATAATAACAAATATGATAGAAATACAATTAAAAAGAATATAACATAATGTTAATTTATAATCATTTTCATCATTGTATTCTTAAAATATCAAAGAATTTATCGAAACAAAGTAAAAATATGAAAGTTCATTTTTGCAATTAAGACATATTCATAAGAATATCAAGTAAAATCAATTAAAACTATTTTAGAAGAACACATCTATTACATTTTTTAAGAGTATGAGTTAGCCAAGACATGAACCCCATGATGGATTGAAGTCGAGTTTCCAAATGGTTTGGCTGGAGTTGCAGTCGAACATGGCGCAATAGTTGCTTACGCATCCGGAGGATGGCAGTATACTCGATGTTGCTAATATTATGTTTTTATTATTGTTTTTAATTTTTTTTACATGACACTTTTGCTTTATCAGGAAACGCGTAGCATCTCACTCCAACTATATTTTTCGTCAAGTCCTTCCTTTGATGAGCTGGACGCTACTGCGTATCTTTTATAGAAAGGAGGACGCACCTGCAGAAATAAACCATTGTTTTTTGTCGATGTTATTGAAACTAAAGATATTGAAGGAGAATGTAATTCTTTTTTCAATTGCGATATAGATTTGGTGTACATTGACGATCTAGAATGCATATTTTGTATTAAATAAGATTCATTCAGAAGGTATATCGTATATTATATATAAAATAATAAATAATTTAAAAAATATACAATGCAAAACAAAGGATTGCCAATTGTAAGAATTTTTCCTCAAGTATGCAAAGAATTGTTTTAATATAGCGTATTTTAACGATGTGATTACGTAATAGTATCTGAAATAAAATACGTATACCTAGTGCATGGATCGAATAATTATTCGCGTTCGAATGCACCCACAATCATACCGTGCAGAAACAACAGAAAATTCTCTTCGATTTCCGTGCAACTTCTGTGAGAACGATCCGATCCGGTATACTACTATTTTCCCCGGAGAATCCATTTCCGGGGTGACACGGCGGTCGTTCCTAACTCGTTCGTCATCGATTCCGCGCTGATCGGAGGCCGGCGGAGGGTGAAGTTTCAGCCGCACAAATTAAAACCATTACTAATGGCATCGAGCCCCGAGCAGGAAACCCACCCTTATTCCGGAGAAATAATTCCTCGGTGCACTCGCATCGACAGCACGAAGCGGAGAATTGCACTCCTCTCTGGACGCTATGGAGAACTTTGAATGCGGTCAAATGCATCGACAGTGAAAAACGCCCGTGACCCGCCAGACGCGCGGAGAATAGCAGAGAGGAATTTATTATCATCAGACATGACGGCCGTCTCTCAACTTCTTCTTATATGTGCATAGACATTGCAAGAATTTTACTTTACTGTTATACATTTGCAGGAAAACGTTGGGAAATAACCAGAAAAATATCAATGTCTTTCACATAAAGTTAAAATATTTTATAAAAATGTCTGTAAAAATAACAGTTTTAGAATATGCGTTCGTATTTAAAATATATACATTTATCATCTACATGCATGAGTTGAGAACCTTCCATTTTCAGGATTTTCTACTTTTGCAATGCTTAATACTAGTCTGCAAATTCTAAGGTCCAAAGAACTTTTACATTTACAGATTTACGAACCTCGCTTTGTTGAACTTTTCTATTCAGACGACTATTGATATAACATGATACACAGCTGTAATTTATCAAGAAAGTATATAATATTATGTAAATATTTGAGCTTGGTTTCATAAAATTGGACATTTCAGTTTACTGAGTATGTATGTATGTATGCATATTTTATTAAAAAGTTATTTTATTAAAGTCAACCCTGTATTTTAAGGTGGAATGAAGAATGAATCTTACGATTTAATTTTTAGAACGTTTTCCACATAGAAAAGGGAACGAAAAGAATGGGTGTGACGTCGATCCCATGAGAGGAAAAACCGCGAGAAATTGTCGAACAGAGACGTCTTGTGGAATGTCGCGCGATCCCACCTAGCTTTTATGTTAGAAGACTTTTGGATGATATCCAACCTATAGATTTATCGTCGTAAGATATAATGATGTCATTGTATATATAAATGAACGATCATAATGCTATTGTATTGCTAGTATACATTATATACATGTCATTTAATAACTGGGATCATTGTGTGCACAGTCAATTACAGTTAAAAAAAATTTAAGTTTACCTACTTTAAGTACAACTAAAAAAATTAATGAAATTAATGAGAAAACTAAAAAATTTAATAATTTTAAACAATTGTTAAAATAACAGAATTTAATAATACTTTTAAAATTTAATTGTCCTCAAAATATTTAAGTACCACTTTTAATAACTTCATAATATTTTAATTAAACGTAATTTTAATACTAATTTATTTTTTAGTAGAGTACTATTTATAAAATATATATATAATATATAGTTTTGATTTTTTTTGTAAATTATTCATTTCATTACGTATGTGCACATAGAAGAATATACATAAGATAAAATTTTCTTATGATTATTATTGTGCTAATACACACACATATATGTATATATATATACATATATATTGTTACATCCATCTATAGACGTAAGTATGTATATACAGTATATGCCAAAAAAATGCGACTCTCATAACTAACACTTCAGTTGTCGGTTTAGTTAAATAAAGTGAGTGGACGGGGGCAAATTTGATTATAACACAAATATTTTGTCCTTCAACCAAATATTTATTCGATCCGATTTCCTTTAATTGCAATCACTGCGTTACTGTGTCACACTCAGCAGACATAATAGTGATTAAAAGAGAGTCGCATTTTTTTTTTTGGCACATACTTTAGATTGAGCGTTTCTTGATCTCAAGCATAATAAAAAACTCCATTTAAAAAACGCAACAGTTTGAATTTATTATACTACATTATATAATAATATTCGGAAGAAATACACAGGCGCATTTGCTACCAAAAACGACTCGCATGAATATTGTTGTGGAATCGCTATTATTCCAAAGAATAGCTCAAATCTGGCGTCGTCAGCAAGGATCGATTTTCTCCTTATTCCTAATATGCAGGGAATAAACGGATCTCTGCTCGGTCGTAAATAATATAATTTTCTAGTAATTTAGATATCGAATAATACATTCAGATATTTACTGTGCTCAAATAAGATAATGATATAATTAGTATGATAGCAATAGTATTTAAATAACATAATTTTGTAAAAAGATAATATACAGCAGTCAATATTCCCGTTTGCGTTTCTAAGTCAGTAGTGTCTTCCAAGTATATATTATATAAATATATACATACATACAGATATTGTTCTTAAAAATGTTTAACACATTAATGTATTTATTATATTTTGTTCTACCTTTTGTAATTATCGTTTGCATTAGAAGATCAGAGAAAAAGGAAAGATATCTCTTTAAATGGATTCCAAATTGAATATACATACTTAGGAAACATAACGATCTCTGTCAATCTTTTCAAATCATATTTTTCTTAATAATAATGCTAGCTGAATCTATGGTAATTCCAAAGGAAGTTTCAATTAGGAGAACTCTAATTGAGCGAGCGGCAGAAAATAGTGCTGCTTTGTGTGTTTTCGGATACCAAATATATACATAAATATTTAGAATAATAAGAGATGAACTAAATAATTATTTTTCTTCTTCTCAGATCGTCGTCTTTTGTCAGAGACATGGTGGTCTCTTCTATCCATTGATATATGAGTTTTTAATGTTGGATCCAACCGGCCTATCAGAAGAGGCTGTTATGGCAAAGATACTCTCAGTGGTTTGCCGTTGCCTTCCAAGAGATGATCAAATAAAATTTGATATGTATGTTCTAGATGAATTTGAGTCTAGATTTTTTATACAGCTTCAACTACGCAATTCTCTACGCCACGATCGCTATTAATTATTAAAGCCGATTTATTTTTTGCAGAAATAAAGCATGAAGAAATTACATTCCTGGGCGTGCCTTCAAGACCAAATATGCAAAATATAAAAGTAAAATAAATAACGCATTGATGAATAATTATTGGAAACCTTATTTTAACTTGGACTCTAAACCTAATTAATTACAGAGTAAAACGTTACTTTTTGCATCTGATATATAATTTTATTCTCGCTACACTTTCCATTTTAATATATTTTTATGGATAAGTATAATATTTTTATATTTTATTATAGATAATATTTTAATGCTTTTATAAATAAGTATTAAAATAAGCGGTTGTGCACTAATTATAAAATATTTTTGTACTTCATTCCTTTAAAGAGATTTACCTCAGTGGTAAATGTTATAAGTTTAGTTCCCTCGCGTCCAATCTTGATAAAATTATACTCATTCGACGTGTTTTTACACGAAATGAACGAATTTAGCAAAAAGAAGCATTATTCTGTCTTGCGAATCGAAATATTAATTGTTAAAGTTTGTTTAATTAGGAAATCTCTCTCTGTCATTCGCTACGCCCTGATAAAAACGTTAATAGAGAACGATAGAAAAATCCTATCGTTTCGAATATGAAATTTGATTCATAATTCACTAATTTGAATCAGATCTTATAAGAATCTTGTACAAATCTTATAAAATCCGATAAAACACTATAGGATTCATATCTGGTCAATCATAATGCTTGCGAGGTCAACAATAGAAAATGATATAAACTTATAGAAAACGATACAAATTGATAGAAATCCTATCATTCTCAATTGTTCTCTATCAATTTTTTTTACCAGGGCGATGTCACTCTGTTCCATAAATGGCTATATTTTCACTCTCTTTGAGGTTTCACTCAAAAGAATTTAAAGAGTATTCTTTTTTATTTTAAATGCACCTATAATGCAATAATTTTTGTAGTTTTAATGACTTTTATTAATAAAGATATGCAATAATAGTTAAATTACATGTATAAGAAATCTTTCATGAATATGTATAAATATGTATAAACATACATAATATAATAAATTATATATGTTTATAAACATTTATAAATATTCATAAACATATATAATTATATATGAAATATATCCATATATAGTTCATAAATTACTTTTAAGTCTAACAGAAGTAGTAATAATAATGTGATGATATTAAGAATAGTTAAAAGAATAATTTTATGAACATGTGGGCACATTCTAAATGCATAAAGAATAACTTATCGTATTATGTTTGTTATAACTGCAATTCGGATAACGATTCAGATTAGATAAATTGTTATTTAGTACAAAGTTATATATTTTTATAAAAGTTTTGTTAATATGTAGCCAAAGATGTACCTTAAAATATACATTAATCTTCATTTTAATAATATTAGTCAAATTACCCCATACCATCAGTCATCTTATCTCGGGCTAGTTAAATCAGATGGAATGCATTAGAAAAATGCATTTTTTTCATATTAATTATCAGTTTTCCCTTATTATTAAAATATTATTAGATAGTCAAATGTATGTAGTAACTGGCGTAGAATTCATTTTTTCGATAAGTCTCTTAATTCCGTCTGCAAAAATTCAAAACTGAAAAATGAGCCTAATAGCCCCTACTAATCTCTCTTACTATAGTAAAAGCAAAAATTAAATCTACATCTACATTGATTTCAAAAGTTCCTCGCAATTGTTATATCTACAATTTATCTTTTAAATCTAGATTACAAAAATATTTTTATCCTTTTCATTTTGATCAAATCGAAATCGACTGGACAGTTCATGACTGTACTGTCCATTAAATTAGTTTACGCATTGCATTAATAATTCCAGCCGATAATATTAGTTCTGAATAATATTCTATGTTAATTTCCAGGTAGTTCAATAATTTTTCATTAAATACTTTATTAAATGCAGAAATTATCTGCAATGTATTCTGGAAACCGCTATAAAATTTATTGGTAGTTTCATAATGGAAACTACGTCTTTGATATTTTTTCACCTACACCTTTAAATTGGCTTAAATTATTATCGTATTTTTCGAGTCTGCCCAAGTACACAGCACTTACAAAGCATTAACAAAGCGCTGAAAAAGCTCATATATTCGCTTTTTTGGCGCTTTGCAAGCGCTACTGTGTTACTTGGGTAATATCCAAGCAAGGTGATTATCTACAACTAATGGCGATAATAATGGCGGTGATCGCATAAAATAGACATCATAAAACGATAAGCGCTAATTGCAGTTAAATACAGGCAGTTAGCCATGATAGTGACAAAGATAAGCGCAATGCAAACTGTTTAACCTTAGACTGCGATACGTAACTTTAATGTGTAAATAGAGATCATTGAGCATGGTCAGTAGTCCATATAAGTTCAACTTTTACAAAAAGAGAAGAACTACAATTACACGCTACATGTTTAGAAAAAATATGTAGGAAATATCAGAAGAAATTGTGATTACTGAGATGATGAGTATAGAAAAGAGTAAAATATGTAATTGTATAAGAAAAGGGGTGAAAATGCCCAACCCTCGATTATCATGAATTTTGGCAGAAATACTCCAAATGACGTCAAAGAGGCGCCCGATTTCCATAATTGTACTGTTGCACATGGGTTTCGAGTTTCCACGCGAAGCGACTCGCATCCTCCCTCCCTCCTGCAAAAGGGCGTCCGACTTTCATAATTGTACTGTTGCACATGGGCTTTGAGTTTCCACGCGAAGCGACTCTCACCTCCCCTCCCTCTTGCTAAGGGGCGCCCGACTCTCACCCCTCTTTTCCCCTACTTCAAGGGCGCACGACTTCTATAATTGCTATACTGTTGCATAAAATCAAAATCCATGTGCAAACTTTTTTTGCTCACAACTTTTCAATGGACAACGAGCGACGAAAAAGGACTCTCCTTGAGGGTCAAGGTCACTCGGAGTTCATTTGAGAAGCTGGCTGTATGTATAAAGGTGAACATTTACGATTTTCTCGCCCTATTACAGCGAGCTATGTAGCGGTAATGCATTTAGGTGGTATACAACTTTACTTAAACATTTTTGACATTAAACCTTTTTATCGGTGAAAATCCATTTAAGGGCATTCATTTGATATCATTTGGAGTATTTCTGCCAAAATTCATGATAATCAGGCGTTGGGCATTTTCGGAAGTTTATCCCAAGTTAATAATTAGATTATTTGTGTATATAAAGTATAAAGCTAGACTTGATATTTTTAAAATTGTGGAAAATCTTGTATTACATTGCATTAATTAGTCTATTTCGGAATTAAAAATTAGATAGAAATGAGAAAAAATTATCGAGAAAACTAAAAAAAATATTAAAATTTAATAATATCTTTATGTAAAATTTGATTATATGCCAAAATATTTAAATATAAAACTTTAAGAACTTTATATAATATGTTTTAATAAGAAGTTCTAATATTTCTAATATGTATTTAGTTTGCTAAGAATAAGGCAAGAATTATATATTTTGAAAAATATATATAATTCTTGAATTTTTTCTGAAAAATTATACATTTTTTTATATACGTGTCACATAAAAGAGTGTGCATTTAAGATAAAAATTGTTTATCATGCACAACTCATACATATAATTTTCTAGTAATTTAGATATCGAGTATTTTATACATATTTAAAATTATTTTGCATTATGCTTACGTAAGGTAATAGTATACCTGATATGACATAGCGTTGAGCAAAATTTTCTATAAAGAATAAAAGATAATAAATAAAATAGATTATTCAATATATTCGAATTAGACGAATGACGAATAATTTATTCGTTATTTGTCATTTTTATTCGAAAATATGTCGAAAAAGTAATCAATCGAGAGAAAATTAGAAAACACGTTCGATTAGATTATAATCGATAATAGTCATTTTCATTTAAACTAATCTACACAACGTTGCAACAATAATTCTGGATAATATTAGCAATATTCTATGCTAATTTCCGAGCAGTTCAATGTCTTTCCATTAAATACCTTATCGAAGCTCGGATATAGGAGTTATCTACAATATAGCCAGATATTGCTGTAAAATTTATTAGTGGCTTAAAATTTATTAGTCGTTGAAAGCTACGCTCTCGGTATTATTTCGCCTTTATCTTTAAATTGTTTAAATTATTACCGTGTTTTGAACCTGACATCCGGGCAAAGGTGATCGCTTACAATTTTACAACGTTGCAAACGGTAATAATGGCAATGGCGTGGAAAACAATCGCCACCAAACGCTAAGTTAGCTGTTAAATAATAATTAATTACGGGTAGTTAACCACAATGACGACAAAACTAGGTGCAACGCAACGTGTATAAAAATAGATACGCAATGTGTATAAAAATAGATACATACAGAAATTTCTAAAAATAAATGAAGTTGATGAAAAAACTAAAAGAAATGATTAAAATTTAATATTTAACTTTATATAAAATTTGATTATGTGTGAAAATATTTTGATATAAAACTTTTAAGAAGAGAATACTTCATAATATATTTCAATAAGGAATAATTGTAATATTTATTTTAGTTTGCTTAATATATTACTGAAAAAATATAGGGTAAATCGGAGCTTTACATAATTTTTTACATAGTTTACATAGTTTACATAGTTTCTATAATTTTCAGCATTAAACTATTTAATAGCATTAATTTTTTAGAGTAATTTATTATGATTAAAATGTACTAATATGATAGAAAGAATCTTTCTTTATATCTTCATGCCAGGAATGGTTCTATAGGTATATCGTATAGTTTTTTTGCAGTAAGTAAAATACTAACAGACTTCATTATAGTCAGCTTGCCCTCATAGTGAAGTAAATCGATATTATATCGTGCCATATCACGATGTAAGTTGCTTATACAATAAATTTTATATTAAACTAATGAAAATGTAATAGACATAAAAAAACAGACTGCATATATATATTCTTTGGTAAAGATTGTATCTTTTGAAGTTCTGTAATGATCAAATAGCAAAATATTATTATATTATAGAAAAAAAATTTAAACAATTTTTAGTTGTAACTTACTTTAATATAAAAATATAATATAAAGCGTTTTGTCGAGTTAAGTTGTAACTAAATGTTCACACGCGTGACAATAGCAAGTCAAACTAAGCTTTTTTTATTCTTAAAAAGGGCTAACGTACCTCAATTCTATGTACATATAATTTTATTTTACTAACAGGGATAGGAAGTAGTTTAAGTAACGCGCCGTTTATTGTTACTTTTTATAATAATGATTTGGTAATGCCACGCAATTTTTTGTGATAGTAATGATATTTAACTAAAAGCTAAGGTTAGAGAAAAGTCATTTTTGAAAAGTAACTTGTCTATTATGCATTGTGTATTGAATACAATTCTTGTAACGAGTTAAAGTAACAAGTCACGCGTTACAAATAATGAGTTTCTTTTTTTCAATAAATAATGTTGACAAGTTACATTTCAAAAGTGATTTTTCCAATCTTAGCTTTTAGTTAGTTATCGTAAACGGCGCAATAAATTGCAATGTCATTACTAAATCACTATAGAAAGTAACGGTAAAAGAAGCAGATTCCATCCCTGAATAATAAATTACTATTATTACTCAAAATAATATATCGTATAGTAACATTCTATATTATAGCCATTCTTTTAACTAATATAGTATAACTTTTCTTTTGGCTAACAATACGACACTTATGTTAAATTTATTATCTCAAGCTGAACGATATTAATACAAAATTATATACGCTTGAAAATTTACTTACCTTCACTAGAATCAAATTTTTCTCTTTTTTTATTGTAATATTTGTTTGATTTAAATGAAACTTAGGAAAAAGTACTTATGTTATAAAGAAAGATGTTTTGTAACTTTTCCATTGTTTCTTTCTTTATAAATACATAAACGCATGCCTCTTGTGCCAACGAGCTCCGTCTCCCCTACTTTTTGAATTTTCTAAGCAGATTATTTTTCCATATATGCACAAACAAAAGAGATATAAAAATTACTTATCATGCGATAACTCATGTATACAGGGTGTTTCCAAATTAAATGGCAAAACTTCGGGAGCGTGTAGAGGAGTAAAAAACTAAGAAAAAAAGTCCTATAGACATATGCTCCTTTTTGCTTTGTTTCGCAGGAAATCACGAAAAAAGAAAAAAATATATTTAATTTATTATTTTAATTATTTTATTTATAAACTTTTTAATGAAGATTTTGTTCGAAATGTGCACCTCTTGCAGCAATACAAGCATTGCATCTGTCAAACACGGCTCTTGTAGCAGCCAGGCACTGTTCTTGCGATATTCTGTTCGCTGCAGCTACGATACGATTTCTCAAATGTTGCTCT
>NW_017257403.1:79944-153333 GCF_001594055.1 Mycetomoellerius zeteki | reverse complement strand
TGCCTGCAAATCTCTTCGTAACGCTGCTTGAAATCGGTTGTTTTCTTGTCGAATTGAAAATGTTCCAGTCTCTCGCAATCTATTAAATGTCAACATAAACACTCTTCGGTTTGGCACTCTTCTGTTTGGAAATCGTCGTGCATATTCTCGCACCGCCTTTAAAGCATTACCGTTGCAGAAACCGTATACAAAAACCATATCAGCATATTCACTATTAGAATACGTACGCGGCATATTGCAAAAGACAAAATTCATCTACTGTTAAAGGCTTTCAAAGAGCGACTGACAAATTCATAACAGAAAGTGGAAAATGTAATCAAATATGTCGGTGCTAGATATGGCAAGAAATGTAAACATTTTTTTTCGATTTCTCTGAAACGGAGCAAAAACGAGCATATGTCTATAGGACTTTTTTTCTTAGTTTTTTACTCCTCTACACGCTCCCGAAGTTTTGCCATTTAATTTGGAAACACCCTGTATAATTCTCTAGTAATTTAGATATCGAAAATTTTGTATATAGTCTATATTATATTCGCACATAAGATAATAATATAATTAATATAATAGCAATATATTATATACAGGGTGTCCCATTTTAATGTCCCATCTCAAATAACTTTTCTATTTTTGATTTTAGAAAAAAATGTTTCAGACAAAAGTTGTATGGCTTTGAGATTATTTTCATTTTTACGTTAAAATGAATTTTTAGTGTAAAAATGAAAACAAGATTAACAACCTCCAATGGCTTTGATCTTAACAAATGTTATCTAGTTCATGATCTTAAATAACATTTAAGAGGTTTTAATTGTCGATCGGACACCTTGGATAATGCTAAATGCTGGAGGTACTGTAACTTTCGAGCATCATAACTAAAAAAGTACTTGATGAAAAAATATTTTATTATAGTGTTTTGGAAAGTTCTTGAGGTAAGCTATAAGAATATAGAATGAAAAATAGGGGTTTCCATTCAAGAAATTGAATGTAACATGACCTTCAAGCAACTATTCAAGGTCAAACTAATGACATCATCTTATGTCCCCCTCAAAGCCATATAACTTTTGTCTGAAACATTTTTTCTAAGATCAAAAATAAAAAAATTATTTGCGGTGGGACATTAAAATGGGACACCCTGTATATATATAATACTCTTACAGCATAACATAAAATAGTAAGTATTTATTTCTGAATTAGCAGTTTAGTCTTCTTAGATATTAAATAAATATGTATATTGTTATTAAAAACATTTAATACATATTAATTTGTTACAATTTTGTTCTATTTTTTTTAACATAAAAATGAAATTGAGAGGAACAATTTGCAATAGCCTTGACTTCGAGAAATGTTATTAAGATCATGATCTTAAACAATATTCAAGAAATTTTAGCCGAACGGTCGAACAGCTTGGATAATGCTAATGCTGGCGATACTTGAAATTTGACAACTCATAAGTCATATCTCGAAAAAAACTTGATCAAAAGAAGTTTCACTGTAGAGTTTTGAAAAGATCTCGATATCAGCTACAAGAATATAGAAATAAAAAGATAAAAAGTGGAAATTTCCATAAAAAATTTTAAAGTTGACCTTGAGGACTCCATACTCAAAGTTGAATAAGTATATATAATTTTCTAGCAATTTAGACATATTCTACATTTACATACAGTTTACATTATGTTTACGTAAGATAATGTATATAATTATCTTATATATTGTATATATATATAATTAGTATGATAGCAATAGTATATATATATAGTTCTTACCAACAGAACAATAGTAAATATTCGTTTCTCTTTACATTCTGCATTGACAGCCTTCCTGACATATATCAGGAAGATATACATATTATTTAAAAAAATCAAGAAACATGTATATAGTTACATTTAAGATATATTAATATATTATAAGTTCTGTTTCTTTTTAGTTATCGATTTGTACCACAAAATCAAGAAAAAATTTGGAAAAGATCCCTTAAAAAATGGCTCCCTTGAAATTCATTGTAAGTTTTATTCAGTAATTGTTATACAGTTTTTGCAAGTAATAACCTGGGACATACTTTGAAGAAACTACGATTTTTATCAACCTTTTTAGGCCACATTTTCCTTGATGATGCTGGCATATGATAATGCTGAAGCTCGTCCTCCTCTACGTCCATCTCCAATGCTAACGGTAGAATATGGTACGTATATTTCCGAATATGTAATAAACACATATACAGTAAAGGATGCACCAATTATTTTTAAATTATATTTAAATTTTAAGAAAAACGACATCGAAGAGATAAAAAACGATAATTTTGAGGATATTTAAGAGCTTTTTTCAAATCTACGAAATACAATATAGCAGGAAAATTATAATCTGTTGTATTTTGTCACTTTCATAATGTTTCTTTAATTTAATATAATCCGATTATGCTATATAAGTATAAAATCACGTACTTTCCACATAATACAGTTAAGATGAAATGAAATGCTCTTTCAATGTATTACATAGGAAGAAAGTCATTTTTAAATTGTGCTGCATTTCTAAAACGAAAAATTATACTGAAAGGAAGCCAAATGCATCATAAAACTAAAAGACGATATTTCACGTGACACTAATGAAATTTAGAAAAGAAATTTGCTGTCAGTACTACAACGTCAACTCTCAAACTTGTCTTTTGGTCTCTTGGGCGTAATTTTTCTTAAAATTATGATAGTGAAATTTAAATAACGAATTTCGACAGGCAAAAATACATCGGATACGACTATTTATATATTCATGAAAATATAGTCAAAAAAGATCAAATTGCATCGGACAGTATAATTAATGCTGATTTATTTTACAGAACTAAATTATAAAAAAAAGCCTATTACTACTAATGAAGACGAGTGTGAGGAAACTCCTGCTCCTGAAGAGGAGTGTACTGAAGCAGTTACTGAAGAGGAATGTACTGAGGAAGTTACTGAAGAGGAATGTACTGACGAAGTTACTGAAGAGGAATGTCTTGAGGATATTACTGAGGAGGAAGTTGAGGAATGTACTACAGAGGAGGAAGATGAGGAAGGTAAAAATGAGGAGGAAGATGAGGAATGTAAAACTGTAGAGGAAACTGAGCCTCCTTGTGAGGAGGGAGGTGAGAAAATGGCAGGACACACACATTTCGTTCTTAATAAACATGATAAAAAGCCTCCTAAAGAGTGCAAGCAAATTACTCCCGATGACGAGGATGACGAGGATGGCGACGGAGACAACGGAGGCGATGGATGGAACGGAGGCAAGGGAAATAACGGAGGTAACGGAAGCGACGAATCTACTACTCTTGGCAACAGGTCCACCAAACAAACTCTTCCATCCTTACCAATACCACCCTTAGAGCAACAGCCTACTACTCCAGAGAATGGGTCCTCTCCTCCCGGTAATGGAGGCAACGGAGCCGACAAATCTACTACTCCCGGCAACGGGTCCACCAAACCAACTCTTCCACCCTTAGAGGGACAGCCTACTACTCCTGAAAACGGGTCTTCTCCTTCCAGTGACGGAGCAAACGGAGGCAACGGAAGCAACGGAGGCACCGGAGGCGACGAATCTACTACTCCCGGCAACGGATCCACCAAACCAACTCTTCCACCCTTACCAGTACCACCCTTAGAGGGACAGCCTATTACTCCCGAGAACGGGTCCTCTCCTCCCGGTGACGCAGGCGACGGAGGCAACAGAGGCAACGGATCTACTACTTCCGAGAATGGGTCCACCAAACAAACTTTTCAAATACCACCCTTACCAATACCACCCTTACCAGTACCACCCTTACCAGTACCACCGTTAGAGGGACAGCCTATTACTCCCGAGAACGGGTCCTCTCCTCCCGGTGACGGAAGCAACGGATCTACTACTCCCGGTAACGTGTCCATCAAACCAACTCTTTCACCCTTACCACCCTTAGAAAGACAGTCTACTACTCCCGAGAACGGGTCCTCTCCTCCCGGTGACGGAGGCAACGAATCTACTACTTCCAAGAACGGGTCCAGTCCTTCCGGCGACGGAAACGACGGCGGCAACGGAGTCAACGAATCTCCCGGCAACGGGTCCACCAAACAAACTTTTCAAATACCACCCTTACCAATACCACCCTTACCAGTATCACCCTTACCAGTACCACCGTTAGAGGGACAGCCTATTACTCCCGAGAACGGGTCCTCTCCTCCCGGTGACGGAAGCAACGGATCTACTACTCCCGGTAACGTGTCCATCAAACCAACTCTTTCACCCTTACCACCCTTAGAAGGACAGTCTACTACTCCCGAGAACGGGTCCTCTCCTCCCGGTGACGGAGGCAACGAATCTACTACTTCCAAGAACGGGTCCAGTCCTTCCGGCGACGGAAACGACGGAGGCAACGGAGGCGACGAATCTACTACTCCCGGCAACGGGTCCATTAAACAAACTCTTCCACCCTTACCACCCTTACCACCCTTACCAGTACCACCCTTAGAGGGACAGCCTATTTCCAAGCCCAAATGAGAATAATAGGATAATTTTTCAAACATCAATAAATAATTATTGGGGGGAAAGTTTATTTTATTATAGACTCTAGACCTAACTAAATAAACGTTTAGCTTATTATTCTTTGAACGCAATCATATAAGTGTTAAAGTATTCTGCTACACTTTTTAATTATAAAATATGGTCATTTTTGTGCACACCTATATCATATTTAGAAACTTTATTACGTAATGGGCTTATTGTATAAAAAAAAAATAAAAAATCAATATAACATTATTTTGAATTTTGTTTTGTTCTACACATATAAAATTATTATATTATAGTTAAATTATTGTATAATTACACGTATATTTGCGTGTGCACATAAATTAATTTGATATCGATAGGAAATTACGTTTGTACTTGTGCTATAAGTACATGTACAAACCATAAATCGTATGCAGTGTAAATAATATAATACATATAATTTATTATAATAAAAGTTTAAAAAGTTCCAGATGTAAGTGAATATGAAAGTTTCTGAAAAATACTGTCGTATCAACAATTTGTTTTTTATATCTAGAATATTTTTCTAGAATTTTATATCTAGATTATACAAGAATATTTTCATTTCTTTTCACTGTCTAACAGAACTTAGCCATCACTCTACTTTCAATTAAATTAATTCGTAATATATTGCGTTAATAATTCTGAATAATATTAATAACATTCAGTGTTAATTTAACTCTTAAATACCTTATCGAATGCAAGTGTTACCTATACATAAGGAATTGCTGTAAAATTTATGAGCGATTTGATGATTTTGGTATTTTTAAAAATTTATGTTAGATTATTTTTAAGTGAGTGTTAGATTATTGTCAAGTTTCGAATCTGGCATTTGAGCAAAAACGATTAAAAATCACTTATAATTACAGATATAGTATAATGATTGTGGCATAACCTATAAAGCAATCGCTCTCAAACAATAAGCGATTGATTAAATACAAGCAATTATCTGCAATGGTGGCAAAGATAGGCGCAATGTCTTTACAATTACATAAAAATTTTTAGAAATAAATAAATTTAATAAGAAAACTGAAAAGTATTATTAAAATTTAATAATACATCTTTATACATAAAATTTTGTGCCAGCATATTTAAATATAAAACTTTTAAAAACTTCGTAATATGCTTCAAGGAAAAAATCTTAATGTTTATTTATTTTTTTTACTCAGAAATAAGATACTAATTTTTGAAAAAAATATATCCATAATTCTTAAATTTTCTGCACAAATTATACATATATTTCTTTGTATATATGTGTATACACAAAAGAGCATATACTAAGTAAAAATTGCTTGTTGTCACTATTGCAATGATTCATGTATTCACCCGCAAAAAATGTACTATTAAATTTTAGCAAATTTTTCTATAGTGATAACTCAGTAAAAAATTATTGTAATGAGTAATAGCTCAAATTAAAGTTTAAACATTTTCCTTGTCAGCAAAAATAATCAAAATTGTATTACAAAAAATGTTTTACAAAATGAGGAACGTTCAAGATAGACTTTAAAAGTGAAAAAAAATTTTTTTTAACTATTGTTTTGCTCAGAAGAGTCGGCTTCCAGGTAATAAAAATGTAGGAATTCTTAAATTCATCCATTTCTTATCAAATCCATATTTTAAACATTTTTCTACAATTTTTTAAAATAATTAGGTATAGCGTTTTCAAAAACTTTTTTCAAAACGGCCTATTTGTATAAAATCTTTAACTTAAAAATAAATTATTGTAGAAAGTTTTATCAAAAGGAAAATTAAAGTGTAAACTTTAAATTTTCAAAGTTTTTTTATCGCTTAAAATGTACTCTCTAAAAGTGAATCAGTGCTTCAATGCTACACTTATAATTTATGTAATCATCAGTGAATATGATGATTATACTGATTCGCTTTTAGAGAGTATTCAATACTTATTACAGTTATAGGAAAAAGATATTGTTTCCTTCCTAATTGAATCAACGATCATTTATTTTATTAAATATGTAGAGAATAATTTAACGAGATAATGAGTTGAAATGTTTATTATGATGTTCTTCTAAATAATATATGCAATTTACACATAATTAACTTGTATCTGCTCATAGTGACATTTTCCTTTGTACACAATTAATATCACTTAAACTTAAAATTCTCTATATTTATTTTTTATTTCTCCGTAATATGTTAATGTAAATTATTCAATTCTGAGAAGAAATCAGTTTTGAGAAGGAAGTGAGTAACTCTGAAAAATCATTATAATATTTTAAAAAAGGATAAATAAAGTATTAAAGATAAAAATGTGTTCTTCAAGGATATATGTAAATTTACTTTATATGTAAATAAAACTGCCATATTATCTATTAAAAAATATTTTCTTGCTCCTATTCTCTATATGCATTTAAAAATGATGATTAGTTTCAACAACTTCTTGTGGAACATCCTGTACAACACAAAGGCATATAACAGAGCGGTTGTGCGCAAATTACCCAAATTATTCTTTTTCTATTTTTCTTTCTGACTTCCGGCGTATAATTCCTCTTGTAAATACTAGACTTACCCTACAATTTTCTGGTTGTTTAGATATTAAACGTTTCACACTCATATATTTTTCTACATTATACTTATCGTTAGTAATAATATAATTACTATGTAATTAACGTAAGAAAATGATATAATTAGTATGGTAATAATAGTATATATAATTCTTACAGCAACATAATATACGATAGTAAATATTCGTTTCTCATTGTGTCTCTATGCTAATAATCTTCTTAGTATAATAGCTATATATCTGGTACATATTATTTCTAAAAAGTCAGATATATATATTAATGTTTAACACAAATTAATGTATTGTAATTTTGCGCTATTGTTTTTTGGTTACTCATTTGTACCAGAAGAAGGTCAAGGAATAATAAAGATAGAAAAGCATTTTATTTCAACTTAATTGCATTATATGGGAAGTAAGTAACTTTATACTTATATAACATAAGCAGATCTTACTAAATTAGAAAGCGATATTAAAATTGACAAGATACAATATAACAAGAACATTATAATATTCTTGGCATATTGTATTTTATTAATTTGTAAAAAGCTATTGAGAATCTCCAAAATCATCGTTTTTATTTTTTTTGATACCATTTTTCTCAAAATTTTAAAGCGATAGCCAAATTTGTACAACGGATTTATGTTCAGTTTTTTTCAGCAGGCAAAAATATGTCCGAAATGACTATTTACATTTGTGTTACAAGAAAAAGTTATAAATTTTGTTGAATAGTAATTAATAATTATTTTTGTATATTCTTTTTAATTTTATTTTATTTTCAATTATACTTGTATAAGGTCTTTTCGTTTTGATGTTTTAGTAACTTTATTTTTTCAAATTATGTGAATAACATCCTTTTTATTTATATTTTTCTTTCATGTTAAAATATTATAATATCAAAATAACATAATAAGTTTATTATAATTGAATAAAGTTTTGTATTCTTAAAGAAGCATATTTTTAATTTAATTCAATTTTTCGTCATTATATATTAGGTGCACAAAAAAGTTCTGAGCTTTATATTTCATACAACCGAAATAACAATTTAAATTTTATATATCTTCCCGCCCTTTTGCGGTTTTAAAGCGTTAACATTTGGCCTTCTAAAATGCCATACGGTTTGGCGTTTGATGCACATAATCTCAAAAATCAGTAGTGTTCACAATGGCAATAACATAAGAGCATATTCGATTTTCCGTCCACTTCGCGTTTCATCTGAAGAAAAATGCTGCTGAAGCCACTGCAATGATTTGTGCTGCATATGGAGAGAACGCTATAAGTCATGCTACATGTAAAAGATGGTATCAAAAGTTTCGCCAATACTTCTATTGAAAGTCATCTTATCCGCATATGAGAACAAAATTGACATATGCCCTTATAAAAAGTCTAAATTAAAAAAAATTCTAATTTATGTAACGATTTTTCAATTTTAATAAATGACAGGTTAAATGCAGATAATTAGCCATGATAATAAAGATAGACGTGTTTAAAATAATTAAAATTAAGTAGAAATTTTAAAAAATAAATAAAGTTAATGACAAAACTGAAAAGAATATTAGAATTTTTTAGAGTTGTTTTAAAATTTGATTATGTGCAAAAATATTTATAATTTTTAAGAATTTTGTAATGTGTAAAAATGAGAAATAATTCTAATATTTATTTTAGTTTGCTCAGAAATAAGGTTTTTACTTTTAAAATATATGTATCTTGAATTTTCTAGGCGTATTATGCATTTCTTTGCACACACAAAAGTGTACACTTAAGATAAAAATTGTTTGTTATCGCTATTGTCATGACTCATATATAGTATAATTTTCTAATAATTTAGATACAGAATATTATGCATTTATATAGCATATATATGCATTATCTTACGCAACCATAATCTACATTATGTTTACGTAAGATAATGATATAATTATGGTATAAGTAGGTATGATGCCAACAGTATATAGGATAGCCCACGTAAAGTGAGACAAACCAATAACTTGAAAAATTTAAAAGATACGGAAAAATGTTTCAAACAAAAGTGGAACAGTTTCGAGGGGAATGTATAATATTTTGGTCACGTTGTTTTTTTTTAAGTGGAGACGATAAAAAAATACGAAGGTCCTCTCCACTTTTTAAATGGAATTATGTGATTTTTTTACATGATATAATTTCTCTAATAATTTTGCATATAAATGTAATAAGATAGAGATATTAGAAAACTAATAGTTTATGAGATATATATATATATATATATACACTTTATTCTGACAAACATAATTATATTGGAATTATAACTGGAATGATTACAATTAAGCGAGCGGCAGAAATGATAAGTGTGTTTCCGGATATCTAATAATACATATTTATAACAAAAGATACACTAATTACATTGTCAAAAACCATTTTGTAACACAAACGTAAATAGTCATTTTTGACGTATATTTATGTCTATTGAACATAAATCTATTGTCAAAAATTGGCTTCACATCTCATTGAAACAAATGACGTCAAAAAGATAAAAAACGATGATTTTGGGAGTTTTTAAGAGTTATGTTCAAGTTGAGAAAATACAATATAGCAAGAAGAGTATAACCTTTTGTCATATTTAAGCAAAGACGATCGCCTACAACACTGCTAATTGTAGTAATAATGATGGCCATGTAAAACAAATGCCAAACGATAAGCGACTGGTTAAGTGCAGGCAATTCGCAGCGATAATGTCAAAAATAGGTGCAACACAGCGCGTTTTATTTGCTGAATCATATTTGAACGCGCGCATGTGCGTGTCCAATTATTCGCTCGCAATAATGATCGGCATAGTGTTTTATTGTTTCAGAATAAGTCAAAACTTAATATTATATTCCATTATAATATTACGCTTTATCACCCGCTTCCAAAAGTATTTTCTAAGATTGTATAATTTTCCGTGATGACACGCGATTGTATGCCTCATTTTATCTTTTATTTTGCATGAACTGGAAATCGTAAGACTTTGATCGAACATGGCGTTTTTCACTCATGAATATTGAATTTTCACTCATAAAAAATTAATTACTTTTAATATCTTCTATTTAATCAACTATTACAGTGCTCGGCATTAGATGCACATTTCGGGCTGATTCCAGCAAGTGACCCCCACTATCGCTCGAGTCTTAGCGGCTGAGCCGCCAATCGCTCAGTAACGCTCCAGCTCTCAGGAGCGTCTCTATATCTTAAACGTGCTGAGGTCGTATCTTTCGTTAAAGAATATCTTTTTTGCTAAATAATTTTTATTTTCTTAAAAAATCAAGTACTTTCTATTATTAATGTATTAATATGCTATTATTAATGTATTAATATACTCCATAATAATATAATTGTAGCAATAATACGTGTATAATAATTAAGAGCTCCGAGAAAAAATGTTTTATATAAGGTAATTGGGGGGAAAACGCCACACTTAAGCCTTTTTTCTTGAATAACTTCTTAATGTTATTGAATTAAATTACGAAAAAATATTATTAATATTCTAGAGACCTTTCTTTATTTACACAAATTTATAAATTTCACATTTAATATTCCGTATTATTGGAAAAATTGATATATAATATCAGTTACAAATGGCATTTTCCCCCTATATGTGTAAATAAGATGCCACCTCCTATGGGAAAAGATGTTACAAACAATTAAATAATGCGATGCAATATAAACTTGCATATTTTACTTATATATTTACGGTCCATAATGAAGAGTTTAAGCTATAAAAACAGATAAAGGTGTGATAAAACATAAATTGAAGAAATATGAAAGAGAGTAATTGATGAAATAAATTATGGACATACTTTTGTTCGTTTAAACAGCATTTCAATAACTTAAAATATTTCGATTACATAAAGCATCTAAAATTTTAATTCATAAAATCATTTTAATGACGATTTCAAGTAGGAAAAATTGTGTTTTTATTGTCATCTTATCCCCAAGTGTAAGAGGAATATTCAATTGCAATTTTTACACATATAAGAATATTATAAATCATAATCTATATCATCCATATGACCGCCAGAAAATACTGATTGAAACCGTATATTATTTGCCCGGTTTTACAGTAGATAAGCATCGTAATAGAGACCTTAGCTATTAACATATCAAATATTACAAAGAATATGTTTCACGACCTATCTTTTCGTATTTCGTACAATTTTTTCCAATCGACAATGGCATGAACATGTTCATTTAAGCCGATAACTGCGCAATTGTTTGCCATATATTTTTGCACAGTCAGTATAGTCAACGCGCGTTCTATGAAAAAATTATAAATAAAGTGGCGTCTTCCCTCGAATTACCTTATAATTCCTAATAATACCTTCCTAATAATACGAAATACCTAATAATAAAATTCTATAAAACTATATATAATTTTATACAGTTGTAAATGATTATATATATTTACATATAATTATATATAAAATTGTATATAATTATATATGAAACTATTATTATACACGTATTATTGCTACAATTATATTATTATATGGAACATATTAATACATTAATAATAGAAACTTGATTTTTTAAGAAAATAAAAATTATATAGCAAGAAAGATATTCTTTAATAACGAAAGACGCTCCTGAGCCGGAGCGTCATATGAGCGATCGGTGGCTCGGCCGTTGAGACTCGAGCGGTAGTGAGAGTCGCTCCCTGGAATCAGCCCGAAATGTGCATCTAATGCCGAGCACTGAACTATTATATCATCGCATCTGATCTACATTTATTTTGCAATAAAAATATTTTATTATAAAACCAATTTTGCACGAATTCGCGTAAATGTCGCGCGTAAATGTTTTTCCTCAACGGGCCATAAATCGTTCGAGACGTTGAGCGTCACAAAGATCAAATTTAAAATTGATAACTGTTTGATAATGGCCTTGTGCGACGCGATATGTATGCGAGAAGCAGATTACAGAGATGATAGGAAAACGGATGCGATCGTAACGAGAATAGATGGAAAACCAATGGTTGAACCTCTTGAGATCGATAAGATGAGAATAAAATGATCATGTCCATACGACGAGTAAAATTATGAAAAAGTCTATACGATCAGAATCTATTCTAAAAATTAATCTATATTTTAATAAATTTTATTATTATTTGCATTATTATTTATTTTGAAAAAATTAATTACTTCTAATATCTATTATATAGAATTATAACAATTTTCGATTTTCTAAAGAACATATAACCAGACAAATAACATATAACACATATATGACAATAATAAGAAATTATTAAATTTAATTTATAAACGCATTTAAAGATAATTATGCTCTCTAATGTTTCCGTTTACACAATTTTAATAATTTAATGGACTGAAAGTTAATATCCGCCAGCATTTACTTGAATATTATTATTCTACATCAATGTATTATGTTGTATTTGGGGAGATTTCCATATGGAGTAATAGACTCCAATTTATGTTTCATACATTACACAAGTGCTACATTATATATTCTAATGTACGTAGAAATATGTTATTATTATGTATCATCGAATTTTTATAGTTGTCAAATTATATTCTATTAATAAATCTATTAATATAAATCTATCAAATAAAGATTTTCCCACGTAATATTTTTTAAATTAATTATAATTAGATTTTTGTTTCTACTTCTGGAGTTTGTTCACAATAGATAAATCTTTTTTTTTCCCAGAATAAATTCTCCATGTGAAATAACTCTGTAACTATCGACATTTTGATGTCTAAATGGCTATCATTCTTCTCAGTTTTGTTTTCGACAGACAAAAGAATGACCATTAGAATACTTTGTGTGTCTATCAGGGCCGCATTAATCCACGTCTATAAGCTAAAATATTTTAAGCATGTTATTACATGATGTAATGTTATCTAAAAATTTTTTTCAGGAATTATATTACGTCAATTTAAAAATTAATTTTTTCAATACCTTATTTAAAAAAATTCTTCATGTATTTGATGTATAAAAATAGTAAAAAGAAACACAATAAAAATACAAAGATTGAAGAATATAATAAATATATATCACAATATGAAGAACAGAAAGCGAATTTGGTTTTTCTTTACTATGGATTGCGCTTTACTATGAATCGTCTTATTTGTCTAGTGACTTTAAATCATGTATGAATAATATTATTTCAAAATGCTTAATTAAAAAAAAAACTCTCTAAAATTGTCCGCCGTGGGTTACAGCTCACTCAACACATGTCTTAATACGGCACTGTATCTTGCGTACCGCTGTAAAAATAGATTTAAAAAATGTACGTCAAGTAGAAACAAAAACTCACAAATCCTACGACGTGCAGAAAATTAATTTTTGTAATGAAGATATTAGTACTCTTGAGGAAGAAAAAAAATATTAGTAGTTGATACAATATATAATATTAAGCAATGAGACTCTGCGCATATAAATATTTTAACATGTCTCAGAAAATTATCATTCAAAAAGTTTCTAAATCGTTCTCAGTGCTAAATATTTTATAATATTCCAACATTCGAGACATTTTTTATAGTTAAAAAATATGATCGCAAGTTTCGTACAAATTGTATGAAGAAATCTGGCGAGATCCAGTATCATGGGACCATTAATCTTCGTCTGGCGCCGTCCTTTGCCGTCAGATTAGGACCCTTCTTAGATTCTTTCTATATCTTTCGCAATGGCGTAACGGAAAGGCAAACATTAAAAGAGTCTCTCAACGAATATAAGCTTCTTGAAATAGTTGATTAATATTGAAGTTGATATTACCATCAAGAGATTAAGTCTCGAATTGAGTATTCAACTTAATTAACAAACATCATTTTTTGCAAATATAATTGTTGAGAGGAAGTTTTGATAATAAGTCGAACGAATAATTAATTACTTTCTAAAAGATATATGAATTCGTATAATGTACACATTTGTCTTCGAAATGTTTTATCTTTCCCTTTAACTATAAATGAGCAATTATGAAAAATTATTGGCTCGTAGATATCGAATGTAGATTTAAATACAGATTGAATTAACGTAATTACCGTGAGACATATAGTCAAGATTAAATCATTTTGTGGTGAGAATTTTTTACATTAATTGTATGACGTTATCGAATTTTCCTCTTCTTCTCATTCTGAAAATCTCCGATATCGGAACGCGGCAAGATCTTTTATACTATTATTTGCATATTACGATCCTTTTTAGTTAGATGTTATAAACGAATAAATCTAAATTCGGACATTCGTCTGACGCTGCATTTAAATTGTCAGATTTATCGGCATGTAGAAGTGAAATTAAAGACATTATCAGTGATGCTGTCGCTACTGGAAAACTCACGAACGTCTGCGATTCTTCTTCGTGACCGCGATATATCGTTATCTCGCGGAAGGTTTTGTTTAAGAGAACATGCAGTCGCGCTTGCAACCTATCTTAGGTTGAAATTTTTAATAAACACTCTCTTGAATTCTCTCTCTCAAACATTCTTCGTATTTCTTGTTAAGAATGAAATACAGTAGATATAAGCACGAATTTCGCAATTCTGTGCAAATAATACACGCATTTTGAATTTTACATTTTTTATCGAATATTATAGCATTATTTAGATTATTAACGTTTAAAATAGAATAAAACCGTCCCAAAGACTGGAAATATAAAAAAAATATATACAAATTTTAACATTCTCATTATTGTCCGTCAGAATTTCCGACGATATCCTACAACTAGATATTAATTTCAAGCGTTCCATCCCGTACATTGTTGACGGCTGCAATGCTGAGTGCATTAGAGCAAAGTGCATCAGGTCCGTTGCGTTATGCCATTATGAGGATTACTAGCGGGAAATACCTCTCCTGTTTTTCTCCACACTCGCGTAAAATTGTCTGGTTAATTGTATTTCATTGTTACCCCGCGCGGTTTGTGGGTGTGCGTGCACCGAGAAAAATACGCCGATGTGTTCTACGGAATTGCTCGTTAACTTTACATGCCCCGTTGTAAGCGAGATAAAAAAATCACGAGTGTGCAACATCCACGTAAACGTTTTATCAATTCAATATTTAGGTACAGAGTATATCAAAACATTGGCGGAAAATAAATCTATTTAAATTGAACGATAAATAATATTCCGTTATTAATCAGCGTTTCTAAATCATTACAAACGAACTTATATTTGTCATTTTACACTCTCATATAACAAAATTATTAATATATCTCAAACTTTTACTTTTTTATCTAAGTAATTTATATGCGATTGATATTATAAATCTGAGAATAAATAAGTACTAAAACATTTCGAGATTAATAATTTTGATATATAATAAATCCCTAAAAAATCATAAAAAGATCAGGCCATGTTCAAAAAAAGATCCTCAAAAATTTAAACTTTTATAAATTTAAATGATTATCTAAAATAATATATTACCATGAAGAGTAACTGATATGTTATTCAAGGTTGAAGTTCAAAATGAAAATACATATGTACATATAAGTAAGACAGATTACAATTTGATTCTAGAAAATAAGTGCGATATGTTATTCTTAGTGCACAAAATATAAAAGTCGGTTATTGAGATTTGATTTGAAATTTATACTAACCCGTACAATGAAAAATAATTGCTTGTAATTCCAGAGTACCAATTTGTTAATGACTGAAATAAAATAAGAAAAATGGCTTATTGATGATTTAGGAACGCTATAAATAATAGATATTGTTTGCCGTTCAATCTAAAAAGTATTTGTACACGATTAAAAATTTGTCGAATATATTATTAATAATATTAATTAATACATTTAGTTTAGGATAGAAACACATAAAAAGAACAAAACAATATAATTTAAATTTGTTTTTCCCGATAATTAATTACCAAACGCAAATAAGCATAGTATTGTACAAACGATTCTCTCGGAGAGACAATAAAAATGGATAAATGAATCGATTAAATCGTTGATTCCAAATTAATGATTTTACAGCCACAGCAGAAGTTATTCATGTCATCAAATTATTTTCGTTCGGCTGTTAATTGTCATGCATTTCCACATTTTTCAGGTAATTACCTTCATTTATCGCCTTGTTATCACGATAACAATACCGAGGTAGCCGATGACAATGATACAAATGCAGTTTGAGAATGAATGAATTTCGATATTCTCATAATGCAACGTCGCATACAGATCCTCACATATTTATGCGTAGCTCCGTAAAAATTACCTCACACCTAACACACACATATATCATTACATCTTGCATCCATGTAACAATTTTTAATTATTATTTATAATTTTACAATGACGTAATTATATTTTCCATGCACATTTAAAAAATAATATATTAAAATGGCTTTAGTAACAAAAATATATAATACGAGAAACACACTATACAAAAGAAATATAGAAAGCTAAAAAAATTTCATAGACTTCTTTTTGATTAAATTTGACTTTGATAAAAATTTCATTTTAGACATTTTCTTAATTTTCAACATTAAATATCTTAGTAATCAAAAACAGTACAAAATTTGTGCATAAAACAACATTAAGCTGTTTGTTTATGATTGACAATCTTTGTTAAAATAATAGGCAAATTAATAAAAGATAAATATTTAAATAACTTTGTACAATATGAAAGATTGTACCCATGTATGAGCTGCTACAAATATGTGTTATATTTCTAATTTATTTTAATTTATAATGAAATGAAAAGAAGAAGAGAAATGCTTCTTTATACACGACTGTGTGAAGCATGTATGTGCTTTATGCTTGTAATGTTGCAGAGAGAGAGAGAGAGAGAGAGAGAGAGAGAGAGAGAGAGAGAGAAGATAAGATATTTAATTTAGTCCTAATTAAAATTTGCAATAATTTCCAAATGTTATATGCGCCATGAGATTGCATATCAATACAAGTACTAAAATTCCATAGATTTTGTTTCGTGTGCTTTTCAAAATAAAAAAATTATTTAGAAAAATATTATCTTTCCCTTAATGTTTCTTAATATAATATAACGTTGTCTACAATTGTTCACTGAAGAATTTGTTATAATTATTTTATTCCATAACTTTTTTTAAAGTGAATTAATAAGTATATTAAATCAATAATTACATACAAAGCTATTAATTACGAAGATTATATTATGTCATTATTAAATTTTTGAATCTCTCTCTCCCTTTTATTCGTGTATGTTTTAGTTTACATACATATATCAACTTACTTAAACTCAATTCGATTGCATTTCGTTCATACGAACGTATTTCAAGGACACGCCGAAATATGAGATTATCGCACGTAAGACCGATTAAGACAATCTTGCTTATATTATCGCATGCACATTGGTACTGCAATCGTAATCGTGCGACGTATTCAAAACCAATAATTGCCAGAACGAGACATATCAATGTTAAAACATTCCTCGGGACGTGGATTTTGCGCAAAGAAATACATCATTTCCGCATATAAAAAGATATTCTGAAATGAAAAAAATTAGTAGTGCGCAATTAACAATTCAGTACTAAAGTCATTTGCGTTTATACAAGACGTTATTCGTGTCTAATTTCTCATTATGGCTCAAAGTCACATCATTTCTGCGATCTTCCTGACGCTCGTTTCTGCAAATGTATGTAATACCACGTCTAAAACAATATTCTGAAAAATAAAAATTAATTGTAAATTAAATTAATATTATAAATTAAAGTTACATACATATATGTTTCAATAATACATTCAAATTTAATTTAAATCATGTAAAATATAACAACAGTGAACATTTGTTCGTTGATTGTAAAACTATATTAAACAGAAAAGAACATTATAATCCTTAATATCATATACAAAAAATTTAGGCTAAATATATATGTATATACAGACAGAAATATATATGATATATATACAGACTTTACAAACAAAAACATTCAGAATTTATATGGTAGTACACACTATACAGAGTAAAAAAAGTCTTAGTGGTTTTTTTACTCATTGTCAGTATAATGTGTACTAATTATTGTTATAAACGTTAAATGCTTTTCAATGAACATTTTGTATATAGCTGAATCAATAAGTCAGGCCTGTCCAATTTAAACTCCGGGGTCAAAACACAAAGCTATTGACTCGAAAAAATTCAATGTGGGTAATATTTCAGGGACTATAAAGTGTCAATATGCATCTAAGTGACGCTTATCAACACTTTATAGTTCCTAAAACCTTACATTGAATTTTTTTTGGACAAACCTACAATAAGTAATCTTAATATATTCCACCTTGATTTTTGAGAGCAAACTTAAAGTTATTTAATGACTCATCTATCGTATATATTATAGATTTTCTAATGTAGTGCTGTATTTGTTAATCATATTTTGCACGATTTTTACAGATGATATATGGAGGAATTATACCAGAACAACTGTTTCACGAAGGCTTTATCACAGATTTTGCAAGTATACCCAAGATTCGCGAGTTATCTCGTAATTTTGCGACATCAGCAGCTAGTACAGCATCAAATACTTTCAACGACTTCAGAACGCGTATTGATAACTTACGTACCGTTTTGAGTCAACGTATAAATATTCCACCTGAATATCCTATATTACATCGCATCATGCATGGAGATATATGGCCGAATGTTGCGGGTCCAGCACCGATTGTTTCTGGTCGTATAATATCGCCACGTCCTATAGGCAATTATAGAGGCATTGGCGATAGTATTGGTGCTGCTTCCGCTGGAGCTGCAAGTTCTGCTGCATCTAGAAGATTAGCGAAGTATTAAGCTCGCAATTCACTGTAAAATATCGACGTTGAAATTGAACAGTTATTATATTATCTGACAATTAATATACATAATACATAATACAAGATTTACACAAAGTCCTTAATATACTTACTGATAGTAAGTTTGATTAAGTACATCGAAATAATAGAGTGAAAAGCAACATGTAATTTCAACATTTGTTAATTAAATAATAGTTGTAAAGTACTTGTTTCTTGAAATAAAAAATTAAAATATTGTTTTTTTATGGTAAATATTGAGGTATCGTTAATTTGGCGTAACTATATGTATATCTCATTAATTTTATACAAGTATAACTTTTAACTGTGATACGTCTGTCTTTTAATTTCAATTTATTTGTTATTTTTAAATAACTACAAAAATCAATAAATTTCTTTATAAAACAACTAAACATTTATTTATCGTCAACCAAATATATTTGCATTTAATGGGACATGTAATCTGAAAAAACGACAAAAAATCCATGAGTTATATTTTTCGAATACACGATGTCAACGATAGATATTGACATTTATTATTTTGGAATTATAAAAGGAGGTTCCCGTTTGCCTACAAAATAATTACCTACAGCTTCGTTTGTACATAATCATATTGCACATAGCACATTACACACATGAACATATTACACACAGCACGTTGCACATACAATGCACATAACATATTGTATACACGATTGTAGGTATTGTGCACAGCGTATTGCACACGACCATATTGCACACATGTCACTTTGCACACTAATGGTGCTTTCCAGCAAGTGGCACAATGTGATATGTCACGCAGTGATCATGTCATCTTCGTTTAACATTAGTAAACAATATGAATGTAATGATTTACTGATGTTACACTGTGCATCTGTGTCTCTTGCTGGAAAGCACCCCAAATCTCTTACATACGTGTCACTTTGTACATATAACCGTGTCGTGTATACGTGTTGCGCCTATTACACACAATGTTGTCATATGTACGATATTGCACATTACGTTCGTAGAATTCCGACGATAACCGAGTACGGTCTGCTGTTTTATCTAATAGATAGAAATTGTTGCATTATAACATGATAGCAAAAAATGTTACAAAAATTAAATAGAAGATTAGAACTATAAAAAAATTAGATATCATTGTGTTTAATGTCATCATTAAAGATATAGGTATCGTACTGCTATGCATGTAGAAATAATTATTTCATTAATATGCAATCATAAATGGCGTGTGCATAAATTGATAATATAACTTTTTTATTTTACGTATCAAATATGTGTTCCTCATATGTATTATATATAACCATATGCGCAATGTGACACGTGTACACGCGCGCATATACGATTCGGTGCACAAAATGGCATATGTGCAACGCATTGTGGGCAATACGATCATGCACAAATAAAGCTGATAGGAAATTATTTTGTAGGCAAATTGCGCCTTCCTAATTATAAAATAACTTCACCTATTTCTTTATGCTCGTTTAACACGATAAAGGTTTTATTAACTCAATCCCTTTTCTATATACAGAGGTAAATTATTGTTTAAACATAAATGGTATGTAATTTTTTTACGTACCTTTTTATTTATCTTACATATGTATGTGTCATAAATTTAAATATATTTTTCTTAACGTTTAAATTAATCCTAATCTACACATTCTATTCCAACACATGTCGGAAATAAAATTCCAGATTATAAGTGAAGAAAAATCGCAAATGTATATATACTGGAGTGCTGTTTCTATATACGGTTGGAAAGAGTTTAAACTTGAAAGAGATGAATAATCCTAAAGTCGCACCGCGTGTGAAAACTCAAAGTAATTTAATTAACCTAAATATATTTACTTAGTAAAAGCAGAAGTACGTCGAAAATTAAGTTTTCAGTAATAAAAAATAAGTTTCAGTATAAAATTTACGTTACTTGCGTATGCTAGGCTCGTATTATATTGATTTGTAATTACGCTATTTACGTATAATACAATTAATTTTAATAAATTAAAATAATCTGACCCTACATAGCCCACTTACTTAAGCTTTGTATTTTTTTCTAATTTTTTACTGATTGTAAATCCAAAATTAAAAATTAATGGTCACGTTCGAAAGAGAAAATATTTTTAGAGTTTGATTTGTTATACAAAATATTTTTAAATGTTAAAAAATATGACATTTTCAAATATTTATACGAGTGCAGTGATTTTAGAAAGATTAAGATTTTAAGAAAATTGCATTTATGTATGTACCTAATATGCCTTAAGAGTACACATTTTTCTCTTTCGTAAAAACATTTTTAAAAAATGGAAAATAAAGTGATCCAATGTCACTTTTGTATAAGATTATAAATTTATTGACATATTTATTGATATGTAAGAATACACAAATAATTGTTTTATAAGCAATCGATTTATCTATTATACTTATCTTCACAATATTTAGCAGGTGAAGTGGAATCCATGGTCTAAAATAATAACAATAAGAGAAAAACGTTACAATTAATATGTGTACACTTAGTAGGTCGATAATTGATAATATTAATGCCACCTCCCTGGCAAAAATAAAAATTGGAGTGTAAGTCAAATGTAAGAGGAGAGTGACAGAAGCGTAAACGAAACTTCTAGAAAGCGAAAATTAGAATTGATATAAGTATGCGACAACAAAATGTAAAAGAGGCATTTCTTTTACGTTCCGTTGTCTCAATTTTTGTTTCCAAGAAGCTTCTATTGTTCTCTTCTTACATTCGACTTACGCTCTGATTTTTATTTTTGTCAGGACTTAAAAGAGTTTCCTCTCTTTAATTATAAATAAAACATTGTGAGAAAAATATAAATTAAATACAGTGTTGTAAAGTATATAAAGAGCTACAATAATATAAACTATGGAAATTAATAACACACAATCTCTTGGTAGTTATAGAAAGAAATTATTTACCTATAAAATATTACATTATAACTACAACGTTTTGCTTTACTGACAATAAAATGACGCAAAAAATTGATGCAATCGAGTCAGACGGATAGCTTATATGACTTATTAGTGCCATTATTGATATGTATTTACCGTGTAATTATCTACAGCGAGTAGGTTGTATTAGATACTGGGATCTGCGCAGTTACTTTATTTTATAAATATTACGTATGGAAATAATTTGACTTATTGTTACAACATTGTACAAATTATGTAGAAATAAATTAGAATAACGAGAAGCATTGTGCAACAGAAAATTAACATTTTGTTCCTTGAACGAAAATGACAGATAAATGGCAATTTAAATTCTAATTGACATAAGTATGCGACAATTAGGTATATATATTGTATATTGTCGAAGGTAACAGATAGGGAAGTAATTAACAATTTTCAATGTCAGTGATATCGCTATTTTATCATTTTCCATGAATCATTGTTTTCCTGACACGTATTCCAACCGTTATTATTCGCATTATAAATATAAATGAACAAACATGAGTGAACGAATAAACATGTAGTTTCGACACTTTTGTCTTTACTTTTCACTGCTTTCAAAAAATACAATCTTATTTTAATGATCAACGTAAAGAATTTTTAAGAGATAAAATAATTGCCAAAAATCATTGTAATTGGCTCGATTATCAAAATAATGTTACGTATTAATATGGCAATTGTCACTTTATTAATAAGTTAAACGCAATTTCAATTTCAGTAAATTCCATTATTAGCACACTCCCTCTACGATACGATCAAATTAATAGTTGTAAAGGATTACGGAATGTCGAGAATTTCTATTTAGCAGCATCGAACCAAGCATCGAATCTTTAATTTCAGTAGCTTCCCAATAGTGTTATTTCCATATTAAACGTTTCTCGAGAGTATTTCTACATTTCGTCGAACAATATTTTTCATTACGAATTACGCAATGATTCCATTTAAATAATAATATAATAAAGATTTTATTAAGCATTTACAACTGTAGTTGTTTTTGGAGGGGTAAGACTAAATTTAGATAAGTTTTTTGTTGGTGGTCATGAATACATAGAGTAAGAAATCTGATTGAAATATAGTGGTTGCACCGTCATTATCTGCGATATCTGTTGATCCAATGATGCGATGGTTCAACCCACGGATATTCGAATCGCAATTACAATTAAAGCACGTAGAACTTCAATATACTATAGAAATTCAATGCATATTGCTTTTACATAAAACACAATACCTAGCTATTCGCAAACATTTTACTACTAAACTGACTAATAAGTGTATTATCCGTATTACCGTATAACCGTATATATAAAACGATACAAGAAAAATTAATATTAATAACAAATGATAATTAATATTTAATTTGTATTTAATTTAATTTTTTACTTTTTATTTCATTTCTCTTCACTGATAATGGCTTAAAGAAAATTGAAACATTCGAAATCATTGTAAAGTAATGGATACTTGAATATATTGTATAAAATTACGCAATGATTACTACAGATATATATATACATATATATAATATATACTCATTTATCTGTTATTCTTAAATATTATATATTTTTTTATTTGTATTTTATAAAATAAGTTAAATTAATTGTATTGATGATGATTAATACCATAAATAACACAACAAATATCTATCAGAGAATGTATTATATATATTCAGAAAAATTATGAAATGTAATTAGGAAATGACAAATTTAATAATGTTACTCTGTAATTATTTGAACTTAAAAGGTGTAAAGGCAGACACACACAACACACATACACATTATTTGTATGTGTGATTGCGTGTAATATGATGTATTGTTCATGCAAAATCATGCAAGTAATTTAGACGTATTGCTGAACGCACAATAAATCAATCTATTTCCAATCGGATCGTATCATTTCGAGAGCGTAATCGTATCGAGCGTGTTATCGTCAGCTATTATTACGGCGCGTTCATTCTCGTGTTCCACGTCAGCACGTCGAGTGATTTGAGAACAATATCAACGATGCATTCGTCCTGAACCAATGAGAACGGATACAGAGTTGCGTGTACGCAAATTTGCATAACTGGGTTCGTTTCGAACGTGTGGTGCATGGGTAGCCCGATGGTTGGCGTTGTCATTTCACGTAGCGTTATCATGTAGTTCCTTTTTTCAGGAAACGATACAAAAAAAAACGACTCGCAATGATAAAAAACGTTATGCCATGATTATGTATAAATTTATGTGTGACAGCCACGCTGGCACAATTTTGCATTAGGTTTCCTACCTAATAATTTTGTATATCTGATTCCAATAAATAATTATTGGAATCAGATATACAAAAGTTAAAATTTATGAAAAATTGAAAGTATATTTATACAAACTTGCTATTTATTTTAAATACAAAATGACCGGTGGCAACTTTATTCAAAAACAGCTCGATGCAACTCGATTCATATTTTACCAGTGACATAAAAACGCATTACGGGCTAGTAGATTAAACTTTTCTCATCAAGCACGCGGCGACGACTACTTCCGACGTAACAAGCTTCCCTTCGACCACTCGGTTGATGAAGTACAATAAAGTTCGCTCGCGCTTACGAACAACTTCGGCGACTGTATTTCCACGGTGACTTTTTCAATCCTCTTTCGCAGATTTTCCACGGATTGCCAGTTGCAATCTCACCGATTTTCTCATAAGCAATTCTTTCTATTATAGAGTTTATCTAAAAGACACTTCTAATAATGAAAAAAAAAAACTGATAGTAGGTACTAAAATATGTTCCAACCTTCTAAAATGTTAAAACAAACATTGAAAGAAACTTTAAGCTCTTATATAATTCAAATAATATCAATATAATTAACTCCTGAAACTAAATGACATTATGGTTGAAAATCATCTTATTACAATGTAACCTTTTAATAGAAGCATAAAACTCGTATGACTCCTCGTGATTACAGATATAAGGAATAAAAAAATGACGAGGGGAAGTAAGAGTTAAAATAAAAATTGCTTATTATTTCTACTGAAATGCGCAAGGTCAGATATTCAATTTCTTAGTAATTTAGATATCGAACTTCCTGGTGCATGTTCATAAACGACATATTACGCTTACAAAAGCCTAATCAATAACATAATTTGTATGATAGCAGTAGTATATATAGTTCTTACAGCAATAACGTACGACAGAAAATATTCGCTTCTTATTGCGTTTCTGAGCCAGCAGTTTTCTTAGCATACCATATATTAGGTAAATATACATATTGTTTTTAAAAACGTAACACCAATTAATATATTAACACATTAATTCGAATTATATTGTAATATATTAAGATATTATAATTTCGCTCTATTTCTTATAATTAGTTCGAAGAAAGAACAAGGAAAGATACGAATCCCTTAAGATGGCTTCCTTGAAATACGTCGTAAGTTTTATTCAATAATTGCTATTTAACTATTACAATTTCTGCAAGTTTATAAAATCGAGATCTCTGTTAAAAAAGTTCTTGAACTCTATCTTTATAATTTTTTAGGACTTACTTCTTGTTATTCTCGTCCTTTTTCAAATAATTTCTTTCTCAATTGTATTTGATACATCTTTCCCAATCAATTGAAATAGATAGTATTTTGAAGAGCATTTTTGGTAAAATTGAAATTATAAGTAAACCCTAAAAAATTATAGGTAAAGGCAAAGTTTTGGAATAATTTGAACAGATCTCATACTGCGACGTGTTTGAAAAATTTCAGATCGTACTTTCCTTATTAACGATGATGCTGGCGCATTGTTATGCTCATCATCATCATGAGGATGGTATGTTTTTGCATTACAATATTTAATAGATATATATTTACAGTAAGAAGTGCATCAATTACATTATTTAACATAAATTGATTTTTTCCGAACATCGGAATAAGGCTAGTCATTTTCTGTCTTTTTTTTGGATGCTGAATACAAATCCGTTTATCAAATTACTTGATCATGTCACAATTTTGAGAAATTTACTATTAAAATTGTAAAAAGAGCTATTTTTAGTCTAATATTATTACTTTTGACAACTTCGAAGCTTCGGGAGAATTAGAATCTTTGAAATTAACTTCGAACTGTCAAAATTTAAGATGCATTCGAAGCTTTAAAAAATATATTTATATGAATAGAAAATAATATAAAAATATATTCGTAATACGCGTACATATTCGTAACTATATGTATTTGTATGTGTTTTTTCATGAAAATATATTCGTTACTATTAATTATATTATTTAATAATTGTATAATTTTTAGTATTCAAAGCTTTGAAGATTGAAGTATCGAAGTATTGAAATTTCGAAGCTTCGAAGCTTCGAAACTTCGAAACTTCGATCTTTACAAATTTTGTATTTGACATGTAGTCCATAACAAATAAATGATCATTAATTGCCTACAAACTCTGCCTCTATATCACGTTAAGATTGTGATCATTGTAGAAGTTTTAATATTTTCTATTTCTTTATTTTATTATTTTTTTTCATTCTGCTTTTTAATTACATTTAATTTTAAGTTTTTTGAACGCATTAAACATTACAATCGTGACTTTTAAACATTTTTTTATAATAAATGTTTATAATTCGTTAATTAGAACGTAGATATAATGGTGTACCTGGACTAATAATTAATTATTATATAAATTTAATGGATCAAATTTTTTCTCACTTAATAGTTGTTTGTGGCATTTCAATGGTCATAAACGAAAAAATTGTTTTTTGAAAATCCTGAGCGGGATAAAAAACGGCTTTACTGATTTTCCTTCTTTCTCAAAATTATGACGTGATTTAGAAACCAAATTAGTATTGAGCATCCAAAAACTTCGGAAAATGATTAACCTTGTTCTAGTATTTTTTTTGTCGAACACTGTTAATAATACTAATTTGTTTCACAATAGATTCTGAACAGTCGCCTTCAGACCCGACATTTCCACCATCTAATGATGAAACTGGTAACAGCAAAACTGATGAGCCTGTAATTGAACCTAAAATTTTTATGCATCATAAAATGAAAATATAAAACAAGTTTCCAAGCATCAATGAATAATTATTGGAAAGCTTATTCTAACTTGGACTTGGATCTAATTAAAAAAACGTTACTTTTTACGTCTAATCTTCCCTCAATATAATCTTACAAGTATTAAAATATTTCATTGCACTAATCTAACTATAAAATATGGAAATGCACTTATGGTTAAATTATATTTGAGAATTTTACTAATTGTAAGTGATGCAAAAGGCTTATGTAAAAATGAAATAAAAAATTGATCGGTATAACATTGTTTTCAATTTTATTTTATTCTACACATACATATACTATTAATGTAATTATATAATGAAATAAGCTGGATATAAGAGTTTCTAAAAAAGTACTGCTATATTCACAATTTGTTCTTTAGATCTAGATTACAAAATATTTTTAGTTACCTTTTTCACTATCCAATCAGGCTTAGTCTCTCTCATCACTCCACTTCTAAGTAATTAAACTAGTTTACGTTGCGTTAATAATTTTGGATAATATTCAATAACATTTAATTAATTTAGACTTTTTTCATTAAATAACTTATTGCCGCTTAAATGCAAGGATTACTTGTGAAGTACCTCAGAAATCACTGTAAAACTCATAAACTGTGTCGCTATAAAAGTTATGCCATCAGTATTAATTCACCATTATTTTTTAATCGGGTTTTGTAAACTATTGCCACGTTTCAAACCGGAAAAAGACAATCGGCTACAATTATAGATGATAATCACGTAAAATGGTCGTCAAATGAGAAGCGACTTGTTAAAAATAATTAACCGCGATAACAAAGATAAGCGCAACGTATTTAAAATTATAATAAATAGAAATTTCTGGAAGTAAAAAAGTTGATGAAAATATTTTTTTAAATTATTAAAACTTTTAATAGTATTTTTAAAATTTGATTGTGTATTAGATAGTTAAATAAAAAATAATTAAGAAAAATAATCTCATTTTTGGACAAAATAGATCTTAATGTTTAAGGTGATTCTTTAGTAAAGTGACGAAAATTTAGGGTGCCTCACTAGGCACTCTCAAAATTACAAATATCTGCATAATTTGGATAAAATATTAAAACTACTTGTACATCTTAATGAAATAGTATAGAATGTACGATAGTAAATCAAGAACTGCATCTTCATCGAATAAGATGAGATTATGTTGACTTTTTGAGGTTAAATTTATACATAAGTTTATGCACGTAAATATCTTTCCAGAATGGCCATTGACCTATTACTTTTTTGTGACCATTAAAATCGTAATTTTTTAAACTATTATAATCTTATTTTTGAGAAAAATCTATGGTGCAAGATTTGCGTGCAGTTAGTCAAAGAAGCGTCCGCGAGTCTTATCTGTCACTAAGTTATCCGTGAAAGATTACATTTTCAACGTTTTTTTCTCTCTTATTTCATCGTTAATCTATCGTAGAATTTTGCACACGTCAATTTTGGTACTTCAACTTCATTATATAAAAAAACTTAGACATTTCTATGGTAAGTCGATTTATTAAAGAACCTTAATAAATAATATTCATATGCAAATTTTTGCAAATACATTCAGTTTTATAAACTGCATGCCGATTCAGTTTGTCGGACTTGAAACACAATTGCAAACTGAATTTGAATATTAATATCTCAAATTATATTGATCGTCAATTTAATAATGATGCCTTGAATAAGCATCTTAAAAATCTAAAAAGAATTTATTGCGAAAATATTTCTTCAGTCAGGATTTGAACCTAGAATTTCCGACTCTCTGGAACGGACGTCATATCAATGCCACCAAAACATATAGAAATATAGTTACCGTAATGACTAGTAATTAGTGAGAAAATGTCATTTTTTCAAGGAGACGTGTAGATTCTAACTATAGTTAAGGTGATATTTTCCGTAATAAATTTTTCGCAAGTTTTTAAGGTGCTTAGCTAGTATCATTATTAAATTGATGATCAATCTAATTTGAGATATTAATATTTCAGCTTCAGGTTGCAATTGCGTTTCAAGTTCGATAAACCGAATCATCGCACAATTTATAAAGTATTTGCAAAAATTTGCATATGAATGTTTCAATCACCAAGATCTGCTTTTACCAAAAATAGAATTATTTCTCTCAGTATTAAGTTTTAATGAAAATATTAAAGTTATTTTAATTTTAATATTTATTTTATAGCGAATTTTCGATTGACGTAGGGGAGACCGGGTCTCGTTGGCACAAGAGGTAAGTTGGCATTGCGTTCCGTTTATGTATATGTGGCAAAAGAAATAATGGAAAAGTTACTGCTAAATGTATCTCTTTTATAACATACTTTTCCCTAAGTTTCATTTAAATTAAACAAGTATTACAATAGAAAAAGAAAAACGGCAGATAGTAATTATTGCAGTGGCCATATAAAATAGACACCGCCAAACGATAAGCAACTGGTTAAATAACAGTTAAATGCAGGCAATTAGCCACAATGATGATAAAGATAAGTGCAACACAGTGCGTTTTATTTACTGATAGTATGAATGCGTGTCCAATTATTAGCTCCAATAATGATTGGCATAACGCTTTACATTCCGCATGGAATATTTTGTTATATAACGTTAAGTCATAATTCAATGTTATATAACAAAATATTCCATCTTGTTATTCGCTTTTAAATATATTTGGAGTATTTGTCTAAAATTGTATAATTTGCCACTTGATCATAATCATATACGTTTTATTTTATTTTTTATTTAATCAATTATTATATTGTCACATCTAATCTGCATTTATCTCATAATAAAAATATTTTATCATAAAATCAATTTTACACAAATTTTACAAAAAAAACGCAAAAGCCAAATTTTTAAATTTATTTGCAAGAAATTTTTTTCAGTAATACATTTTCAATGTGAAAAATTAGTAATTAATAACGTTTTGGAAATATATCAGAGAAGTAATAAGAATTATTACTGTATACACCCATACACTTAGATTTTGTCTAAATATTAAATAAAATTGTATTGTCAAAATATTGTGTTTATTCTATAACCGGTTAAGAAATGGACATAATGATTTTTATGAATGTATAAAATGCGAATAAATATGGTAAAATTTTAATTTTATTTTAGCAACTGTAACCAGTAAGACATATTTATTTGTCGTAAAATAATGATAGCAATTTCAGTATATAATTTTTAATAACTTTTAAAAAAACTTGACAAACATAATATCTATAATGACAAATAAAATGAAATATTAAAAGCCAAATAAGACACTTGTTAAATTATTCATAATATAATCTAGAATTAAATAAGATGCCTATATAAATGGCAGAAAATTGTTTAAATGATTTTATTTAAATTATGCAATATCTTAAGATGATCAATTGAGATAAAAAAATTTGATTCTTATTTGTAAGAGTCGTCTATATATTTATTACA
The DNA here is from genome assembly GCF_001594055.1 of Mycetomoellerius zeteki. NCBI lineage: Eukaryota > Metazoa > Arthropoda > Insecta > Hymenoptera > Formicidae > Mycetomoellerius > Mycetomoellerius zeteki. Next base: position 123,191 of record NW_017257403.1, on the reverse strand, counting down.
AATGTGTACCTTTGTCGCCAGATGAATTTGACCACAATTCCATTAACAATCGTAACTGCTGGTGCGACGATCGCTCTCGTAGATCCAGCCACAATAGTTACAGTTAATAATATTTTGAGATTACTATTTATTTGTATTAGCAATACAAATAATTTCTATATACTATAAGAAATTTAATATTTAAATTATTTGAGATCAAAAGCCGTTATTTGTAACAAGAATCACACTGTTGTAAAATCTATAATAAATCAGATTACGGCCGCGGAATCTGTAGGTGGCTCAGACACTGTTGCTGAAGTAGTCCAATCAGTTATGGGTCCTGTAATGGACCCAACTACTGCAGTTACGGAAATTAGAAGTCGATTACAATTGCAGAACTCGATGCACGTCCGACGGCGGCAACAGAGGGTAAAATTAATGCAACCGCAGGTACAACAGGTTTTGCAACAGCCGTTTTCTGAAATATCCAACATATTTGCGTCATTATGTTCGAGATTCCAACCAACAGAGTGACATAGAAATTCTGAACTAATTGAGATGACTGTCATTACAACGGTGACAAAAATCTATGTAGCATAAAAGGATAGTTAGAATATTTAATATGATATCTAATATAAAACTGTTCTCTCTGTTTTCGTTCTTTCTTCAGAAATTTAGAATTGATATTATTAAATCAAAAAAGAGTAAGAACAACCAATACACAGAAATATTTATTAAATTAGATACACAGAAATATTCTAATCGGCGATAAAAAAAATTAGATTTTCTGATATCTATTCTCCGTGAATTTTCTACGTAAATTGTACAATTATTTTATCACACACACAGACGAATCTACACTTATAGTAGTTAGTTAGTCATCGCTATTGCAGTAACTCACATATATAATTTTCTAGTAATTTAGATAACAAATTCTATATTCATATAGTCTATATTACGCTTACGCAAGATATAATTAGTTCATTAACATTAGTACATGTAGTGCTTGCAAGCGAATAACACACAATAGTAAATATTCGTTTCTCTTTACGTTCTTAAGCTAGCAGTCTTCTCAGCATATACTTATTAGGTAAATATTTTTAAAAACAAAACGTTCAATATATGATCGTGTAACACATAGTAATATATTGCAATTTTGTTCCATTTCTTATAATTTCTATGAGAGAAAAAAAGTCACTGAAAGGATCCTTCACCATGGCTTCCTTCAAGTATGTCGTAAGTTTTATTCAGTAATTGTTGTTTAACTATTACAATCTTTGTAAGTTAATAATGTCGCGATATTTATTGAAAAAGTTCCTGAAACTTACTTTTTATAATCTTTTGTACCTCCCTTGCAACATATTATATAATTATCTTCTCCGAAAGATTTACTTTCTTAATATTTTGATAATATCTGGAGACACGGTAGTGTCTCGGTGCTAAGACATGGCATGAGACACTGCTATGCTACTTTACGCGAGCCGACGAGTTGCGCTAGATCGAGAGTATCGGATCTCAGTAACGATTGTCTCGAGTTTGATATATCTCTCCCAATCAATCGAGAAAGAGAGTATTTCGAAGAGCATTTTCAGCAAGACAATAATTGTAAGTGAGGACCAGAAAATAATAAAGGTTAAAATCGAAAAGTTTTCCAATGGTTTCCGCTAATAACTACGATATGTGTTAAAAATTTCAGATTGCATTTTCCTTACTAATGATGATGCTAGTGCATCATTGTGTTGAATCTATGACAGCTTCAAGATTAGATAAGCGAGCGACAAAAAGATGTAAATCTCAACATTATAATATCTAATAAATGTGTATACAGGGTGTTTCACGAGGAAGGGTCAATATCTTGGGAGGTGATCATTTTAAGCAAAAATATTCATATGGACATGTGTCCTATTTCAAACGGTTGGTGTAATTACGGTTGTCTTTGAAATAATAATATGTGTGTGGAAGCATGAATGTTGCCATCATTTTCGCAGCCACAAAAACTCAATACAAAATACGAGCGTGCAGATGGTGATGTGCTGGTATTGTTATGATACAGCGTCTCGACGTTTGTCTGATCGTGATTAAAAATAGAAATTAAAAAACCAGTATGCATAGAATATTCTAGCATAACTGTGCATTGAGCTAGCAAATCGGAAAAAGAAATACTTCGATATCCGCGCAAACGCCTTTGTCCTTTACGAAGGAAAATACGCGGCTGATTGGTATGACGTTGAGGCAAAGGTTTCTAACAATTATCGGACGAGTATCATCGTGCAATAGAAACCTCAGCATTAATAGTGACAAAATGGACTGCGAAACAGAGGTTGTTCACTGGCTGCGCTAAACTCTATTAGTTCCTGAATAGATGTTATATATGTCAAAATAATAGCTCCTGAGCATTCAAATTTTATTCGTTTGCCAATATTGCGTCGCATAATAAATTCTCAAAACACAATTGGAAATTGTATCATTTCTTTAGTATCAGCTCATTTGTAATCAATTTTAATATTATTTATTGTAAGATGTAAAACAAGAATGCACGAGACAGCGTCATTCCTTGATAATCTTTTTCTTTTTAACGTTAGAAGAAAATTTTCTTTCAGGGACGCTAGATTATTATTTACTGTATATATATTTACATATAAACCAGCTATAAGAAATGCATGTAGGAAAAGGCAACAAACAAAAAATTGCGTTCCAGGAGTGCCATGCAGTTATTATTATTAAATGTAACGTTATATACGAAACTTTGTTATGTACACATATAAGAAATACAGTGATGAGTAATATGCTGAATGACGAAGATCGTGATGCAGATCGTGATCGAGATTGTGTGTCTAAGAGATCAGTTGCGGAGGTCCTTAGTTCATATTGCCAGGTGACGTGAATTACCAATGTCCAGATGCATATCCACGAACGATATTACCTAATCCACTGTGTCCAGCAGAGATACTACCGGAAGGGCCAGTGATCAGAGCTGGAGCTGCGATAGGTCCAGCGAGAGCCGCTGGACCTGCAGCAGGACCAGCAAGTACAGCTCCATACGAGCCTATATAAGAAATATAAAAGCTTATTCATTTAAAATACATATAAAATAAGAGATATGCGCATTTTCAATATTCTAAACATAAAGGTAATGATTCATTAAATAAAAATTTCTTATGTTTAAGTTGGCAAATTCGGAATAAGCAAATAATTATTTTGATTTATTTCTGTGGTTGTGACAGAAATAATATATTTTTTGGAAATAAAAATAAATTTTGTTGTTAAAATAATTAACTTAAAATATATTTAAATAATTTAAAATTAAAGGAAACTCAGATTAAATCTCTTATTGTTATGACGAAATATTTTTGTGTTAATAAGTTTGTGTTAAGAAATTACAAAATAAATTTATTTATTCTGAGCGTCGCTCAGACGCGTATCAATACTTTATAGTCTTCGAAATCTTATCCACCATTGATTTTTTTGTGTTGGTAGCTTTACGTTTTGACTCCGAAGCTAAAATTGGACAGGCCTGGACTAAATATTAAATAAAATTGTATTTCCAAAATATCATGTTTGTTCTATAACGGGTTGAAAGATGGTTATAATCATTTTTATGTATATATAAAATGCGAATAAATATAAAATTTTTATTTTATTTTAATAAATAACCAGTAAAATGTATTTGCCATAAAATAATAATTTTAGTATATTTTCAGAAACTTTATATTTATTAACTTTTCTAACAAACTTACTGGGAAAGACGAAACAAGGATCGCGATTGGAGCAAAATAATCTCTAAGGACAAAACATCTTTTTGGGTACGTTCTATCATCCAACAATTCTGGTCTACCACCACCAGTAAACTTGTCCGACGAACCGTTAAATACGCGGTAAAGGTGCACGCTTGGGGCTGCTTCTCAGAGCAAGGATTTGGCTACCTTTACTTATTTACAGACAACTTGAACGCAGAAAAAATGTTAAAAATAATATATCATTTATCTGTAAAATCTATAACGCTGTCTATTTTTAACTCCATTAAAAAACATTGAACGGATATCAAAAGGAATCAGTCTTTCAATGACGTATTGTTATTAATTTTGCTATTATTAATGCCACATGTTTGTTCATATATTTTTATATTTTGCCAAACGACAATTCATACAAAGATTTGGTCCGTTTTTTTTTTAAGAATTTATACTTATTGCATTAAACTGTGTTTCTGTTAGTTCAGAGTTATTTTTTAAATGATAATATACGCGTGGATGTTATCATAATTTTCGCTGTCACAAGAACCAAATAAAAAATATGAACGTGCAGACAGTAATTATTAAAGTCATGTGACATACACGCACTACTACCATGTACATCAAATTAATTTTAAAATTCTTGAAGATTTTTCAAAATAGAACCTTTTTAAAAATAAATATTTAATATATCTTACGTTATCGCAAAGCTTAGTAGTGTTTATTATTAATGATAACAATTCATTGGCTTACCATAAGCTGGCCATCCTAAGGCTGGTGCCGCATAACCAAGAGCTGGGCCTACAACCGCCGCTTGTCCAGGAATGCTACCCGAAACAATTGATGGTCCAGCTACAGCACCAGTAACGACAGCACCACCATCAACAGCTCCAGATATGCGCGCGGGTCCAACTACTGGACCAGCAAGTGCGGATGGTCCATTAATAGGACCTGTAAGAGTTGCAGGTCCTAGAATCGGTCCAGCTAACGCGGCACCATGACCCAAGTAACCTGACGGCACCGCGGTTGCTACCGACAGAGCCGCTACGAAGAGAATCGTGATCAGGGCGCACATGATAAAAAGGGCAATAATTAATTGGTAGGTACGAAAATACGTTAAGAAAATTTGCCTTGATGGCTGAGGTGGATGTGGCTGCCATCAACCGATGTCCACTACGCTTTTATAGGGGCATTGTCTCCCCGAAGGGGCCCCAACGCTCCCGCCAACCCTACAGGCGGGGCACAGGACACGCCAAACATTCTCCGCAAGCTGAGGTGACGTTTCGTCGATTTATCAGCATTAAGTCATCGTGTTAGTGACACCAGAGTGCACCTTGCGTCTCACCTCGCCGCAAGTCAAGCTATGCGACTCGAGAGTCGCGCTGTTCCATTTCAACACATCCGTCTATGGTCTCGTGCGTTACGTTTGCCTCGATCTGTTCGCGCAATCGGTAGTAGCAACAACAATAGATCGATATCTTGGTACAATATTTACTTTAGCACGCTAAAGAGATACAATCATAGATGTGATTGACATATCTGGTGCTAAAACAAATAACAGAATTTATTTGGACAACGATCCGCATTGATTTCTAAAGACTTTATTATTTCATATTTTCTATATCTGCTTTCCTTTAAAAGCGCATATCATGAACGATAAAAAAGTACTATATAAAAAAGATTATCAATGACTATAAAATATAAATATTAATTATCGTACAACATCATCACGTATTTCTCGTTGTTAAAAAGCGTGAAAAAATAAAATGGCTACTCATCGTGAGCCAGTCATCTATGACCTTGAGACTAAATACAAGTCATATTTTATGCGTGTCCTCTTCCTGCTTTCTCTCAGTAGGCAGATACATGTCTGTCGCCATTAGAACGATTACATTGCGTATTGTATTGTGCATTCGTCTAGGCGAGGCACGATTGCCCACGCGTCATCCGGGCTTTGCAGATTGTCGCCAGGAATGAGGGCTCTTCTATTGTTGAATACGAGTGTGCGTGCCCGGGCGCGACGATATTATCAGGTTCGCGGCAGATTGCAGACGTGGTGCCAGGAAACGTTTGCAGAGCCATTATCGAACGTCATACGCAGCCTCGAACGCAAAGATGACTTTTGATCGAGGAATACGGAAATTCTTTCACCGCTTTTTCATCGTCATCCCGTCTACCGAATAGTAAATTCAAAAGAACTGCATCCGATGTGCTTGAAAAACAATAAATGCGAAGTTTATTAACTTGGACATTCCGTCAACTTCCTCCATCGTGATTTCTTTCTCTCAAGAAAACGAAAAATGCATTGTATGCACTATGTTATGACGTAGATCAGCGATCCTCAAAGTTTCTCGGTTAAGAATCATTTTTGCGAGTAGAATTTGGCGAAACTCCAGCGACGTATTTTTCTGGAACCGCTTTAATCAAACGAGACATCTAATCTTCAATAAATTGTAAAAAATTTATTTTTCATTCTATCTGTTAATATGTTTCGTTATATTAAATTTATAATTTAGATTAGCTTTGTAATTCATATTGTATTATTATTATTCCTGTAGAGAATCTGTAAACTAACTCCATAAAGCATATATTATTGTGCTTACAGCTTGTATTATTAATCTCTATTTTAGTTATCAAAGCATATCCAAAATGCGAGCGACCGAATAGATTTTTGGCTACACATGTTTGTCGCTGATACCTACTCTCTGTAACTGATTTATAATTACAAAACACGAAACGTAACATGAAGGGATGATCAAAGTTGCTTAGCTTGCATATCGCGTGCATTAATCGATTATTGTTCGGCTAATGGTTCGGATGAGTAGTCGGCTACAATGTTACATATTTTCATCATGATCACTGGCATCGCGGTATATTTAGCTGTGTACATCATCAATCACCGAGCACTGTCAAGTGAGTTCTACTTCAAGCATTGTAGAATGTGATGGCCTATCGTTTATTGTGAAAGTTTTCAATGTGCGCGTGACTCAGATTGATCGTTCGTGAGATCAAATTACTCGTTTGCCAAACGCAATAGATCGCTCTGTTTTGTCCTGTCGGAGCGCTACGTTTTTTCCCTTTTTTTATCTAATATAATATTTTATACTTATATATATATAGATTTATTTTATTTACAATCTAGTATCTTGAGTAAATAAGAGTATTCCTATATATATTCGATCAAAGCGGATTTTAGTGCTTAAATATTTCTGTGTGAATTTATATACATATCTGATTCTGCAATCTGTGCGTCGAAATCTTTTTCAGTCTTGAAACGCGATCATGAGCAAAGCCAGAATAGTAATATTATTACTTATTAAATTGATCAGCAATTTAATAATTTTTCATGCAAATAAGCATCTTTATCAGAATATAAATAATTAGATGTTAATGAGAATTTCAAAACTACAAATAATTTTATTACGAAAAAAATTTCTAATAGCTTGACTTTATTTTGCAGTGTCTTCTATACATATAGATATTGTCTACTCTCTAAAAGTGAATCGGTGTATTATCATCGACTTCAGTGCTACACTTATAACCGATGTAATCAGTAATAATACACTAATTCACTTTTAGAGAATATTTTGTCATCTCAGCAATATCTCAGCAACGATTATTTTAACATCGTTATATATCGACTATTTTTCATTTCAGATTTCTCTGTACAACCTTCGACTGTATTTTCTCTATGGTATTAAATACCGAGCAATTTACTATAGCACTGATTTACAATACCATTCAAGGAGATCCCTTCCATCTCCGGGTGAATACAATCGCGACATCGAATCGCCAATAAACATCACGTCGCGAAAGTGATAAAATCAACTTCTTGAATTGTTATTCACCCCTACTCGCTTGGGTGCGGTCGCTCTTACCGACTCGGTTCGAGGTTGCGTCGTAACCTCGTGTGTTTTCAATCCAATTGATCGAGCTTTTTTTCTTTCTTTTAACTATTTTTTTCAAAATCTCGTCACGCGGGTCCAGGACGAGAGTACAGAGCGATGGAGCCCCGCCTCGATCCCGTCGTCGCAAGTTCGCCGTCCCACATGCCCGTTGTATCCCGGCTATAAAAGCTCACTTAGCATCAGCTTGCACGTCAATGTTTCTCCGTGATGGCTGGTGGAAAGTCGCTGCATCGAATCACAGCATCCTCCCTCATCATCGATGGAGACGCGCTATGCGGTGATCAACCGGCAGCATGGCATTAATGAGAGAAAAAGAATTCGATATCGATGGGATCGAAGGGCGACAAAGCAACGCTGGTTCCGCATAGTTTCTGACTCGGAACTTTCCACTAAAGAGATTTCCACAATCGCTTGATGTTTGAAATATTTACAATTCAGGTGAGTAGTATCTTCACGAAGAGTATAAAATTAATCTTGCAGGTAAAAAAAACATTTTTTTTCGATTTCTCTGAAACGGAGCAAAAACGAGCATATGTCTATAGGACTTTTTTTCTTAGTTTTTTACTCCTCTACACGCTCCCGAAGTTTTGCGATTTAATTTGGAAACACCCTGTATATCTGCAAAATTTGTGTATACATTTTTACACGATTTGAAAGTTTCCTTTTTATGAAATTTTATTGAAGACATTATGCGCTACTTTGCTGTTTTAATAATAAATTTGAAATTTATATTAAAAAATATTTCCAAATTGATAATAAAAAACAAGGAGAAAATATTTCCAATATTTTCAACTTTCAACTATGCATATGGGAGAGATTGATTTATTTTTACAAACTTTTCACAAAACTCGATTGCAATATCAACAAAAAACACATAATTAATTTGATGAAAAAAAAGTCTATTTTTGGAAAAATGAATTGCTATTGTAGAGCTATATTTTGCGTTAGCAGCTCTATTCTAAAATTTTCAATTTAAAAAAATTTTTCAATTTCGCGGTCGGAAATATGTATAATTAAATTGTTCCCGTCTTAATCATAATATATATTAATATATATAATTGCACAAATTCATTAGAAAACAAATGCACTAGATATTTATTCAATTAATATTCTTAATCTCGCGTTCTTCAAAAATTAATATATTCTTTTTAATTTTCCGCAGGCATTCAAAATGAAGTACGTTGCTTGCGGATCTGCGTTCCGAAACGGTTACGGTTGTCGAAGGATCTATCGATCGACCTTGCACGATCTACAGCGGCTCTCTATGGTTCGGCTTGTTAACGATCTTTCACACACGCCCTATTCACCACATTATTATCAGCCACGCCTCACGCCATTTTCGCGTAGTTGTTCGTATAACGCGGAGGGGATAAAAGAGAAAGAGAGAATGAGTTTGCCAAGAGAAAACAATCCGGCTTTCTTGCTTTATGTTCTCCCCAAATCGTTGCCACCAGCTATCCGGTAGCTGACGACGATCGGTCTCGGTCGTAACTCTGACTCGCGACAAGACTCGTGATTTATGGCGGCAACAAAGACGAATTCACACGCGGGAGCCGTCGTTTTCAAACCCTTATAAATGCGGTTCGTAGAAAGTGTGAATACAATGACGTTTTGCCAGGAATGTTAGATATATAGTACAGTATGACAGTCCATTCAACTGCACGCAAATTACACGAACTAGTTTACTTACTTTTCTTGATAGCTTTCAACTCGGTAAATTAGAATTTCGGATATTATTTTAACAGTAATTACTTATTTAGATATTAACAAGTTTTTTTATTAATTGTAATTAATAAAAAAATCTAAATAATCTGTTTATAAATATTCGATGTAATTTGATTAATTAAGGATTTTTTAAAGAGATTGGTTATACAAAATTTGGAAATTTCTCTTTGAAGCAAATTTTATAAGAATTACAACATATGTTTGTAAACTTAATTCCTTATTATGAATATTTAGAAAGACTCAAGAGACTTTATTCATCAAATGCAAGCTACATTATTTAATTAAAAAAAAAATTTTTATAAAGTAAAACTATGTAAAAAATACGTTAAGAGAAAAACTTAATAATTTATTCAATTACTTTGTATCAAAACTTATCTACCTCATTAATTTAGATAAAATTTATTATTGAATGCACTATCTTATCTTTGATTTAAGCAAAATAATTTAGTTATATTATCTTTTAATTAACTGATAGATTAAACATTTATTTTATCAGTATAGTTGATGTTATTATATTATAAAATATAATAATATATTACAAAATTATACAAAAAAACATGGACACGTATAATTAAAAAAAATATTCATTACAAACACAAAATAAAATGTAAATTTTCTCAAATCAATAAAATAATTTAGAAATATAGTATGAGAACTATTACTGCTTATTTAAAATATCTCTTTTACTTAGATATCCTAGATTTTCTTTATTTTTTTTTATATTTTTGCAGCATATATTATTCGTAGTGTCTAAATCCTATTTATTCACAAAATGTTAAAAGTATTTGGATTAGTAATAAAAATAATATTTGAATTAAATAATAATTATTATCGGAACCTTAAAACAATATTTCCAGAATTCTTCAATAATTTTACTTGCTGCACAATATTATTAAGTGAATTTTAGAAGCTCAAGTGTTAATTGGAACAATTATATCTTCCCACGGTTGTAAACGCCCATTAACTTGTACCGCCTGCGAGTGATGCGGCTGTTACAAACGCCCGCTAATGCACGATCGATTATCGCCCACCAGTGTCAACGCATAGCAATTAACGTCCTTGCACAGTGCACGTTATTGGCCTGTCCGTCATGAAAACACAGTGCAGCCCTCGGCGCGGCCTGTTGCTCGCGAGTCGCGACCCATTTCTTATTCTGTTCGCTCGCAGATGGTGGGCGACCGATTACAAATGGGTGACCTTTCGGAATTTGCGAGGGTTCGGTGCATTCTCACAATGCAACTACCATCGCGATGATGAAACGCGCAGGATTACGTAGTCGCGTCGTCGCTATCTCAGCCGAGACGTGGCTCGGGCCACGATTTTCCCATAAGATGAAGGCCACGCTTGAGCGTCGCTCGATATTCCATCCGAGAGTGCTCGCCGTGCGAACAAAGTACGGGGTATATCATTTTCCGATAGTAATTTGTTAGAGAAAAAAGGGGTGGACAAAGGCGGAGACACAAGCAAATCTAAGATTAAATATAAATCCATGTGATGATCTGGCGATTGTAAATCGTACGATAAATTACGCGCGTAATAGGTACCGTAAATCGCGTTTGATATTTAAATTTGTGCAAATCCTGTATAAATTTCTCGCTAGTTGCACCGATACACAAATTTATGTCCGATATCTTGGTACACTTTCGTCCGTGATTCATTACGCGGCCTTCGAGTGCACAAAAAATTACAGATGGGTCGTATCAAAATTATATATTTTATTCTGATACGTGAATACGCAATCACCAATCACTAACAATACAGGAATTACTTTAATATTGATATTCAGGTAGATTATTGTTATGTACATCATGTATGATCTCGATGCACAATATTGCAAATTAGTTTTATATTATTAAATAAACACAAAATTATTGCTACATTAAGAAAAAATGTACTAAATTTTTGTAATAAATATTTGAATAGTAGATATTAATTATTTGAATAATACTAACATAATATTTTTTACAGTAAATAATTCTTTACTAAATAAAAAAAATGATAGTTAAATTAAATTATGGTTTTTGTACCAAATAAATAAAGGATGTACCAAAATTTGCGAATCAAAATACCACTGCAAGAAAATTTTCAAAAATTAAGTAAAACAATTATGTGTACATAACTTTTTATTAGTACATTTTTATTTCAAACAGTAATTTTTGAAATTATAAGGGTTTAAATACAGCCAAGATTACGTTTCGATAGCCTGTCCATAAATCGCGCGTACGGTAAATTAGTAAGCGTGCACTTCAGCGTTTAAACATAGTTCGTCTAAACATAGTCTGTAACTAGAGAGAAAGTAATTGCCATATAACGTTAAAATAAGAATTTATAAAACACTATTTTACTAAATTTTTTGAAAACTTTCTTACTATAGTATTTCGATTCGCGAATTTCACTCTGTATACGTTTAATAAATATTCAGTTAGTACTATTCAAACAAATATTTATTAAATTTAGCTCATTTTTGTCTTAACGTATCAATGAAATTATCTCGGATAATAATAGAATTTTGAATTTACATCAATGTTTCAACGAACGTTCTATCTGGTTTTTTCTCTGACCGTGACTTTTCATATTCAGCTTATGAGTGGCGGACCATGTCCGCATCGAGTCACGCGATGACCTTACCCTTTACAACGATCATTACGCGTTGCATTAAGGTACACGCTGGATCTATGTCAGTTTCATCAACTCCTTGCATTTAGCGATTATACTCGACGGACACCACAAGTGATTTATTACCGAGCGATATGAATCGGTGCCACTGATATAACTATTTGGTCAAACGATACGTGACGTGAAACGTGTAGACGTTCTGATCAGCGAATGAAGTATGAACGGCTGTTATGTATCGCTACTTCCATATTTTATTTGCGTTCAAAAATTGTGATAAAATAGGCTAAATAATGAAGTGTAAGTGCAGAAAAGATAGTGTGACGAAGAAATTTAGACTAAACGAGTTACGTTGGACGGAAAATATGAACTATGAGGAAAACTCAGCAAAGATGAAGTTTTGTGAAATCCTAGTTAATTAGGTGAACTATAATACTTATTCATTATTATTAATGTAAGATTACAGCATGCTAAAATTGAATGAGCGCAAAATGAACAATAAGTAACAAAATTAAGTATTAAAGCTTCTGCACGATTTTATCTTTTAGTATAATTTATAAATTTTGTATATTTTATAATTTTACTGAAATATATATAAATGTACAATGTCAACTTGTAATGCATTACCGTTTATTTTCATGATAAATGGAAAATTTAAACGATAATGGTTTGCTTAAATAGCGAACAATTGTACAAGACTTAAAGTCAGATATAATCGTGCCGTATCACTTAATGCTTTCGTCATGAATAATTGCAGCTTTGCTGATAGAAGAGAAGGTTAGATTAGTTAATCAAATTGCCACGGTAATTTGTGTGAGATAATTGGTCTGACTTTTTAGTTTTAACCTTAGTAACTCAACACAAAGTTTCTACATTTTTCACCGAAGAATTTCTTAAATATTAATTGAAGCAACGTCTCTCATAATCGTACAATCCGATTTAATAATTTGTTTAAGAATTGATTGAATAATTATGTTTAAGGATATACCATACAAATACAATACGTTACGTATAAAATGTACAGTAAATATGAATTTTTGATAGATGTGAGAGATCAAAATTCATGAGATACATCAGGCAATACATTATATGTATATATATATATATAAATAACACTCTCTTGTTGTTATTTTACATTACATGAATATCTTCTTTTGTAAAGAAGAGAATTTATTCCATTCGTACAGAAAAGAGATGTAAGTACCCATGCGCACACTATGAACCGAGAGCATCGAGCACGACGAACGTCATCGTGTTACAGCAATTTTATCCTCCATAATACTTCTTCGATCTCTCTTAGAAAACCAGGGAGGAGTTGGAAACGGTATTCTACTTTTTTTCGATGATAATTCAGAGAGATTCTTTTCTTTTATGTTTCGCAGATGATTATGCGCGCGTTACCAGTGGCCGTGGCCGTGACCGGCCTGGATGGCGGCACCGTAACCGCTTCCGTGGGCCGTAATCTTTCCGGAAGGACCGGCAATCACCACCGAACCGGCATGCGGTCCAGAAACAGCTGCGCTTCCAGAATGAGGTCCAGCCAGAACCGCGCCATGAGTAGCCGGTCCGGCAACAACTACCCCATGCCCTCCGTGACCGCCAGCATATCCTGCGTAACCACCATAACCGGCAGGAGCAGCCGCATATCCGTAACCTCCTAAAAACACATAAAATAATAATGTTAGAAAAATGGATAGAATTGTTTTCTCTATACGTGCAATTACTTTCAAGAATGCACACACGCGCCCACACAAAAATAATCTGCAAATTTTAAGAATAGCTCTTTTACTTGCAGTATTAATAAAAGTACTTTACAGCACTCTTTCTATAACTTTTAACGAATTGTTTAAATCACATTTTTGTACTATACATTTCTTTAATTTATTTTAGTTCAGATTATTTCTAAATTAGAACCTCTTTTGCAATCTACTTATTGTTAGAAGAATTTTTCTTTCACATAATTTCATATAATTAGTTATATTACTTACCAACATAATTACCGCCATAGGCACCTCCATATCCATCATAGGCACCACCTCCATAGCCACCATAGGCACCATCATACGGACCACCGAAGCCTTCTACGTGCGCTGGACCAGCGACCGACGCAGTCACAACAGCTGGCCCAGCAACGGCACCCGACACGTGAGCAGGACCAGCCATCGATCCGGACAAACGAGCCGGCCCTATCGCTGGAGCGGAAACAGCAGTGGCACCCACGTGTGGACCCGTGACACTCGTCGCTCCAAGGAATGGTCCAGTAACAGCTACTCCATGTGCGCCGTAACCTATACCTCCGTAAGCTCCATAAGCTCCGTGAGCACCGTAAGCTCCGTGGCCACCGTAATATCCGTGACCGCTCAAAGGCGACGCAGCAACAATGGCGCACAGGGCAAACGAAACCAACTAGAGATGGAGAATTTCAATTCGAGGTAAGTTCAGCAATAAGCTATATAGCTCGGTACAATATTGCACCAAGTGTTTCTCCACTTAAACGATTTAAAAAAATTGATTTTGGGAGGAAACACCACAAAATTTATTGTACGATGGCAAGTGAAATAGATCGCGGAACTCTCGCGTGATAAAATTATTCGGTCATCGTACTGCTTGCTTAATTCTTCGATAAGAATAAACTACAACTACATATTCGCAACGCGTTTGTCACTTTATGTCACTCTATCGTTCCGCTGAAAGAACAGCGGTCCGATTGCGGCACGTTGATTGCTTGGGTAACAAAAGAAAGAAAGACAGGAGCGCGCACTTCCGACGATGAATACTTACGAGGATCTTCATCGTGCAGACCGGCGATTGCTTGAATGTGCCTACGACTGACTTCAGCAGACTTTATATACATCTCCTAGGATCTCTGACCGCGCCCCCGCTGATCCCTTCAAATCATATCCGTTGATGATGTTAGCCTCTCGTTCATTGTGTAAGAAGGTCACTATCCGACACACCCACCCACCTTTGGACATGGACCCTTTACGTGACCTTCGCTGGGAACTCTTGGCTCAGAAATTTCAGAAACAACCTCCTTTGTCTGATCTGTATGTACTAGACTTGCTGACTAGCGCAATCGTTACACACCGTGCAATTATCTTGCGATACTTTGAGATTTGGAATTTATGGAATTTGTTTATCAGATTCTTCAGCGCTTGCTTTTTTCCACGACTAGACTATTTTTTTAATTAATTTATATATGAAATATTTCATAATTCATTTATTTCTCGAAATTTGAGATAATCTAAAGGAGCGTTTGAATATCTTTTTAGTTTTACAAAAATAAAATAATAAAATTTTAATTAATTTTTTCCTGTTATCTTTCTTGAACTTCATGCAACTTTACTCTTAAAAATATTTTTCCTCACCTTCAAAAGCAACAAGGATATTTTTTTAATTACTTCATTCTGAATATGCACGCCATTCTGTATACCGTTAAGATTGCAAATCTCTCTTACGTTTTTCTTCTTTATGAAAATATGTGCAGAGTGACTTTCATATCTTTTTTTTTTAAGTCTTTCTCTTCTTTAATATGCAAAAAGTTGGATAACAGATGTAGAAATAAATATGTAATCTCAGTAAGTTCTCACTTCTTTTGTCATAACTGCACGTGTTAAACATTCGTATATGCAATCTTTACGTATACGACCCAGTTTATCCTTTCAAATCACTCGTTTGCAATGGAATCTCGTGCATTGTACAAGATCAGCATTTGACACACCCACCCTCGGCTCATCGAATGACTTCCACGGATGAAACCCTGGGAAAAAGTTAAAATGAGTTCATTCGGCGCCGGAGCTCCGAAAAATATTTCTCTCTCGCGTAAAGTTTGCCATCTATCGATTTTCATCTCTATGCGCGAAAGGTAAATGGTGACGAAAGTTAGTTTTCGGAAGATATCAGGTATCACACATTTTAGTAAACAAATTGCTTGAAGCTCTTCTATGCTACTTTAAAGGAGAAAATTTTAGATAGTAAGATAAATTCAAACAATCTTTTTTTAGACACAAAAGTTCGAATATTTTATTATTTTATAACTTTTAATACAATTTTGTGGAGCTTACTTTAATGGAGTTTATTCTAAGAAACCTGTTTATAATAATTACACATATTTTATTGAATTATTTTTTTTATTATTATTTTAATTGTATCATAATTATATTCTACTAAAAGTAAATTGGCAGTAGTTGCATATTATTTTAATTAATTGCCGTTCTGTCCATAAACGTATAATTACATTATAGAATCAAAAAGGTACGCGTTGTATCATTTCATAAAACAAATCAGAGAAATCATTTCAAGCGTTATACTGGGAGAAAAGTAATTTCATTTTGATCAAGGTGAGAGTTATAAACTTTTTTAAAGAATTCGCTACTTGGATTTCAAATCTCAGTTGCGTGACCACGTAGCAGGATAGGTCAATCGCGCGATTGAGTCATTCAGGAGAAGGGCAATCGAGCCTTAACCCCGGAGATTACATAGAAACGGTTTTGTAATCTCATTAAAAATTTCTCGTAGTAATAGCAAAAAGTTACGTGTAATAAAAATTTACGTGAATATTAATATAACAAATGTGCTAAAGTTCACACATCACTAATAGATGCAAAAATATATAGACGTATCAAAATATGATATAAGGAAATGATTCTATGTACACATGTTATGCATATTCAATCTGCAAATATAATGCGTCTTACATATTCAGCAGCATTATACATAATTATGCGAGGTTTCAGGCAACGTCAAAATAAATGTGATTACATACGCTAATGCTAACTGTGATCGTAATGAGAATATACATATATTTCAAGATCATAAGGTCACGTTATAAGCATTAAGTGTAATCATAAATCATCACACTATGCGCCACATTTAATAGTATGTAGATAAAATTTTACGCAATTTGTGTTCACACTCCTTTGCTTCACGTGCGCAACTCTAACAAAGTTTGATTGTTATATTCAGTATAAATCGAGTGAAAAATTAAAATTACATGAAACTATTCAGTATAACAAGATTCGGTACAGAAAGATTCTTTTTACAGTTTAACCATTTTGAGTTTTATCCATCGCCTGAAATTAAATTTCTTCCGCGTTTTGCGTATTAATTGCATACTGATATATAGAGGGAATAATTATTTAACACGATACGATGAGTACCGCTATAATGCAATAATGTGACGAAGTTCTAGGTTACAATTTATGCGATGTGAAGGTGAATCGACGTGTTTGTCGAGAACAGGCTAGCTGGGAAAGAACCCCGCTCTCAGAAATTAATGGGCTTCTCAATACGATATATAATCGATGAAGCCAACCGACATCGCGCACTCGACCTTTAACGGGTACGATGAAAGAGACGTGAACTCAAATGCTCTAATTTCACGTGAATATTATAATATTCAGATAAAAGTTACTGAATACCGTGAGATCTTCCACATATTCATGTCTCGCGAAAAGAATGATTTTATAACACGAAGGAATCTTTTTTGTGACTTTGTGTCGTTTTATTTTGCAATAGTCCACTATCATTCTACACTGAAAAAACTTTAGTTAAGCGATATGTAAAAATGCAAAATTTATTTCTAAAACATTTTATACAATTTTAAAATCGATCTCGTATGTTGCCATTATTAAATACACATATTTATTTAAACATAAAACGTTTAAATAAATATAAATATATAATTAAAAAAAAGATTATTGTAATATTTAGAGAGAGATATCTAAATTATATATTTATTTATAAATAAATATATAGTATTTATCAATACATATATGTAAATTTAAACATACATAAATATTACAGTAATCTCATACACATCATCATTATTGCATAAAATACCTTGATATTTAAAATACAACTGCTCTTTAAAATACAACTATCTCTCTCCTTCTATAATAAATTTTAATACGAATCTAAAACTATGCACAAATATATTTTTAAAGATCGTGCAATAAAAGCAAGTTAAAGAGGTACTTTGAATTTGTTAGCAGATGGATTAGAAGGCAAACGACGTACATCCATGAAAAAAATCGGAAATTCAACCTTTAAGTATGATCTTTTCTGCTTAAGTTGCACTACGCGTCTGTAAATGTTTCACAAAGTGTTGCGCCGTAGTACGACTTTATCCGCTGCATCACGTTCTGAAAATTCGTACTTACGACGAACGATCAAAGGAGGTATGGTTACCCCGCTGCGATTGAGCGTGATCAGTGCTAATGGTGAGACTGACATTTGCAGTTATTGTCTGCAGCGCAATACGGATGCAATGTACTGCGATGTTTATGGGAGCATGCAACCTACTCGCTGCTCTGTGTGAAACCATGGGAAGTGTAAAACACTTGTATTTAATCAAAGTTCAATTTGTCGAAAAAAGAAAAAACCGCGATTATAATCAGATATGAAAAGATGTATCTAAAGAATATTAAAAAATGTGTCTAACTTATATCTTCTGGAGTGAAAAATTCTTGAAAGAAATATAAATATCTCAATATAAATTTATTAATTTATATTTTATTAATACAATCCATACAAGCGTGTAAGGACTGTAATATATGTATAAGAAATTCTTTAAGAGCGAGGCAACCTTGACCGTAAAAGTGGAACAACCTTATAATGCTTTGTAAAACGGTTTTTCTGAGAAACGCGTGCAATAATCACTGCACACCCCCGAGAGTGAAAGGACCGCGCCTCTTCGTATCCGGCATTCTGACATCTCCACTAATTATTCCTTGACGATCGTTACGAAACGCACGTTTTCCATGACACAACTTATGACACTTCGCAATAATATCATAATCGCGTTCATTATATTTTCTTCCTCTTTTATGCATCATACGAAATTATTTCAATCCATACGGATTAAATTGATATGTTATTTCATAATTTATATATATTCCTGATAATAATTTGTTAAACATAATTATGAGAGAAAGAGAGAGAGAGAAAGAGTAGTTCGAAAAATTTTTATTATTTATGTTTAATAAGAGTAATAAGAAAATATTATTTCTTATTTCTTCATGATTTTGTCTTTTTATTGCAGTTGGGTGCGTATATTATAGTCTATTAATAATTTAAAAAATTTCGTTTGGCTACACTCAATTGTCTCGAAATGACAAGTGTAATAAATGTTTAAAATAATGATATGCCAAACAAGAGAAAACATTTACAAAATTTTACAATTCTTATTTTCGATAAAATAATCTTGTAAATTTACTACTCTGTTCAATTTTTGTTACACAAATAAAGTCGATATTTTATAGAGAATCCAATTTACGGATTTGTTAAAAATAGTTAAATCGTTAAATAGAGAGATAGATAGTTGAAAAAGTTACATTGTTAAAAATTGTTTTTACGCTTGTTTCATTTTAATTTTTATTCGCCGCAACGATAAGTTAGAAATTTCGATGCACAGTGTTTGTAAAAAATGGAAACTGGTACCATTTGAATTTTACGATGTTTATTTTTGAATTTTACGTCGAATATATGTTTGAAAAACGTGTTCATCTCGAGAAAATATGACTTTTTCCATGTGTCTCTCTCTCTCGAGCGAGATTGGAAATCGATGCTATTTTTATCTCGCAAAAATAAAGTGGAAAAATAAAAGGTAAAAAAATCGGAATATGAAAAGGAATCTGCATCTTAGCGTATTCAAATTTCATGCTCACCGCCACATCACCAGTCCATGTTCTCTTCGCTGAAGAGATTCTATTCAATTCCCACGTCTTAGCACGTGCACTTAATCTTTTTATTTTATTTGTAGTCCGTTGAGGAAAAATGTAAAAGCAGTCGTATGTATTCAGTATCCAGAAAAATTTTATAAGTCTTTTGCAGATATGAGAATTTATAATAAATTTAACAGAGTGAGACCTCTTTGGTTTTTAATAAGTATACTGCAATAGAATGATCAATTCAATTTATATGAACTATACGTAAAAAATGGAAATTATCTTATACACACATATATGCATAATTCGTTCATGATTCGCTTTCAAATTATCATATTCATCTCGCAATTTCACAAGAAGCTCTTTATGCTTAAACGAGAATTATCCGCTTCTAATGGAGAAAGCCAGCATGGCCCGACGACTTTGTAATTAATTTGATTTAATTGGCATCGTTAGCGCTCGTTCATATCAAAGCTAATACCTAGACGACATGTCTGGTCGATTAATCTGTTGAAATAACGAAGCTTATACCTCCAGATAGTATTTTATCCTTTAATAAATGAACGTTTCACGTAAAACGATAATAAGAAGAATGTAGTATTAATGTGTAATTATAAATTTGCAAATTTATCGATTTTGTACATATGCTTCATTACAATGTCTCTCCGAATAATTAAGTATAATCAAGTAAGAAAATACTGTGATTGATCAATGTTTTATGTAACCCAAGCCAGTACCTTTTTGTGCGGTTCTATTAGCACAAATTAAATAGTGAAACTTTGAAATAGGTCGTATCGGCTTTTAACGTGTACATTAGCAAAACAAATTTCTTTATTACAGGCTAACGCAACAGGCGGTCCATTTGCAACCTAATGTTTTATTAGAAGAAGGTTTTTGATCTAGTGTTTCTGTTCTGCAGATTTAAGATAACTTAATAGTGAATATATAACTAATAACTATATGAAAATTACTTTCGCACACAATCGTATATAATGTTCCTTTACTATAATAAAGTGCAATTATTATTTTATACTTAATTCTTTCATTTAAAAATAGAGAAAAATAAAACTCAGTAACAAGTTTTAAAACAAACTTATTAAAAAGACATTACAAAAGATATAACATACTTTAAATATTAAATAATTTACAATCTGTGTTTCATAACTAAGTACATTTTAATAAGATGCAAATAAGAAAAATAAGAAAATCTTTCATACAATTAGAATAGAAATTCACAAGTACAAAGTTTTATAATGTTAACGAGTTAACAAGTTCTTTAATAAATAATTAATCCTTTCGAAATAATTCGTAAATTGAAAAAAAATATACATCCCCCTTTTCATTTTACCTCTTATTCTTATTTCTTACTGTTTGTTAAATTTGCCGGAAGAAAGAACATTATACATATAATGTATAATAAAAATACTAAATTAATACTGATATTGTTGTATTTTCAACAATTTATATTAGACTTTTCATTAGTTGTACTATGTTTATAACCTTCAATATTTTACTGGATGTTTTATTGAATAAATTTATTAATTACAAGTGTGCAAGTCTGGACAATTAGAGTATTTAACCTCGTAAACTTATATATCGGTTGCAATATTTGTGTCTCAATAAAAATCAATATTAATTATAGATATTCGATACATGTAGCTATATAAAATGTATACATACTACAACCGTTTATTATGCCGCAGTCACCTGAAAAATTTAAATTTATTAATATGTAATTGAATGATGATAATTATAGAGTCTTCACAATATTATATTTCAGTAAAAAGTAGTATGAAAAATTTATAATTGTGACATTATTTGAAATTTTCAATGTTAAGTGTATTTAAAATGTTTATTAATTATATTTGTATTATAATCGATCTTTCATATCAAAAGTGAAAAAACTCAAAAAGTTTCCCAGAAAAGGCGAAAAAGTAATTTTTAATTTGGCAGAAAATTATTGACTGATCAAATATCGACAACAAGAATATTGGTATTCTTAATATGATTAGTTCACTTTGATGATTGATATGATAATGTTTATCTAAGTTATTTATGTAAAAACTCGAAAATTATGTTTTTTAAGTTGTATCACTTTTGAAATAAGGAAATAATATCTTATTAACTATTATATAAATTTATATTAAAAGAAAAAGCTCAATACTTACAATTGCAAAACCATCCATATGGCGATCTTTTACAAAGATTACAGTTGATGTGTGCATGGGAATGTTGATATGTACAAGAATGTAATAAAACAAAACGAAAGAAATTAATTAAGGAGTATTATTAAGAACTATTGTTGATTATAAAAATGTTTTTCTTTGTTTCGAATTAATTAATATCTAAAGTAAGACAATTAATTACTCTAAGTCCGCATTATTCTTTCTCTTCTTGTATGACCTATTCATTGTCTTATGCATTAATTCAATTAATCGTTTTATATACTAGAATTATATAATTCGCATATATCAGACAATTCAATAATTAATTAATCGGATTGTAAAACTTAAAATTCGGTAATGCACATGTATTATCAGATGCACTGAGAAAATGTATTAAATTTTAATAAACATTTATAGTATCAACTAAATTTAGAGTAAATAAATATGTATTCGATAAAAGAAATGATAGTTGAATCAAATTAATAGTTTCTTATACCAAATATAAATAGGTATATTTTTATATTTAGTAAATATTTAGTTGGTATTATTCAAACAAATGATTCAGTATATTTCGTTGAATGTGAATATTAGCTTTCGTAGATCTAAAATCTAAACCAATGTATATAAATCTCGTATTATTGATACACAACATTCAAAAAGCAGTCATGTACTTAACATGATAATTATTGCCGTGTATTTCACGTACACTTCTTGTATGTGTTCATTACACTTTTACTGTCATTATAATAATTATTTAAAAATGCTAATTATAAATGAAGCAATTAAATTTTGACTGGCTAATACTGTAAAAACCAATAAAAATTTAAAGACTAAAAGCTGAAAAAGGCAGTTTAAAATGCAGAGGGAAATAATTGACAATATGATCTATCTATTTGGTAAATGGTGAAAGGTATACGAATAGACACGAATGAGTTTTAAATACTGATGCTTTATTTTATATAAAGTATTGTATAAATGTATAAACGCTATAAATATGTGGTATCTATCTATGGTGGTGGTGGGGTGCTAGTCGTGATCGCAAAGAAAGGGTATGACGAGGGCGGGCGGGGTCGGGGGCCGGCGACGGCGAGCCATCTATTTACATTCATTCACTCATGAGAAAGGCTGACCTACCATAATCTACCGGTCTCTCCTTTTCACTAACATATAACACGATTATATAATATATGTGTAATTGTGTGAATATATACGAGTACACATATAGAAATATAGTGTATGTGTATGTGTGCGCGCGTGTGACAATGTGTTCATATATATATATATACATATATATATGCGCGGAAGTAATAGGTAATAATATGTATACATATATATATAAGAAGAACATATGTGCAACGCGAGTAATAATAATATGTATGCTTGGGGTGCGGCGGTAAGTATAACAACATGCCGGGAACGTGCGCGTAGTGCGACCGACCCGTGGAAAAAGAGAGAAATAGATATGTGCGTGAAGAGCGGCGGCCTTACGGATGGTGGAAGACGTAAGAGAAGAAGGTTCAGCCGGAGCAACGGTAGGTGTTCAGAAAACAGAACAGATCCAGTTGGTCCGACGACGAAGTGCCAAAGCTTGTCCACTTGCTAGGTCCATGATGGTGCAGCGTGATACGTGTGTGCACGGGGTGGCTTTGTGACACACGGTTGCAACTCGGAAATGCGCGTCGTGTGTATTGTTGTGATGTCCGAAAGATGACGTTCGCTAATTTGATGAAAGCTCGTCGAGGAGCAGCAAGGTGTTCGTGTGTCGAGATCGGTAAAACGCGGCTCGTGCCGAGCTTCCTTTATCATTAGTCTCGCGATGAACAGTAATTGACTAAATTTTACCCGGTTGTAGCGGGTCGAGACGGGGGGAAAAATGACTCGAGGCCGCGGATCACGTGTGGCCGAAATCTCAGTGCTGTCCTCTTACAATCTTATCCATCTGTCTTCCGGATCGCGCTTTATCGGCTCGTGGTGTACGCAAGTACGACCAATCGACCGTTCTGTGTGTATTCCAAGTATCTGACAATCATATCACTATCGCCAAAGGTGCCTCGATCATGCTCCGAGACTGGACGAAGCTTTGGGAAGAAGACGTTGAGCGCGTTTGAGGATCGTTCGAGACCGGTAAGTGACTGTGGTGGGTTGCCGCCGTCGCCGAGCCGAGATCGCTGGGGTCTTAAAACGTCTACCACTTGCCAATGGGCGCGGGGATGACAGCTCCGTGAGAACCGAGTCCAGCCTGGATGGCACCAGACGGTCCGTTGATCACAGCAATTCCGGCATCATGGCCACCAAGGGCACCACCTCCGAGTCCAGCACCACCTCCGATGACAGCGATTCCAGCACCACCAAGACCGCCGCCAAGGCCAAATCCAGCACCTTTTGAAGAAAATATCGTTAACAGGAGGCTCAAATACTTAGTGAGCGTAAAAAAAATGAGGGAATACCTTAAAATTAGAAATGTTTAAAACATGTAATTTGTTTATTTGATAAAAAATATGTATTTACCTCCGAGTCCACCACCGGGCGCGGCGGCAGCAGCAACTCCAGAGCTTCCATCATCACCGTTGATGCCACCAGATCCGGCAAAGAAGGCAACACCTCCGTAGCTGGGTCCAACGAGGTTAGCGGTAGCCTGGGATGGTCCTACGAGGGTAGCGGTTCCCTGGGACGGTCCAACGAGGGTGGATGGGCCGGCAGCGGGTCCTACAAGACTGGCGGGTCCAGTGCGAGGTCCACCAACGGACTTGGCTCCCTCTTGGGGTCCTACGAGATCAGATGGTCCGGTCTGGGGTCCTACGTTGGCCTTGGGTCCCTCAGCGGGTCCAATGTCAGACCTGCCACCAATGACTCCTGCGGGAAGAGCGAGCGATTGTTCAACATCAATATGTCCTGCGTTGTTGAGCTAATAAAGAGTTTAGATTTGGTACGTAGATACGCACCACCAGAGACGATCTGCTGAACTCCAGCAGCACCAGCCGCCGCCGCCGCACCAGCAGCATAGCTGGCACCAAGACCACCAGATCCCAAGCTGGAGGCACCACCCTGGAGGGAGGTAGCGGTTCCAGCACCAGCGGCGAGTCCACCAGTCAGACCGGCACCACCACGGAGTCCGTGTCCAGTGATGGCCAAACCGGCACCACCATAGCCACCATAGCCACCATAACCACCATAGCCGCCGCCTAATCCGCCGTGCGCAATTCCAGCGCGGGCCGTCGCGACCGCTAAGCAGGCGAACACAATCTAAAAGAAACACGCGACGTCACTCAACGTGACTAAGTTGGCAGCGAAGACGCACAATAATAATCCGATACTCAACCGAGTCTGTTAAAATCGCTGAAAGCTTTAAATGATGAATATTGCGTGAGCTCGAGTTTACGGAAGCGGTTTACGTGTGCACGTCGTTGGGGCTATCGCTGTTACGAATCTAGATTTCCATTGGCTTGGCGCCGATTACCGGGTCTGACTACTGCTAGATCTGTGCAATATAATCGCGGCTTTCACTTTCAATTTCCGTGAACGTCGGAACGTTCGCGACTCCAAAACGACGGAAACAATCTTGCGCGCGAGAGGTTTCTAGATCGCCGAGATGATCTCGAAATCTAGTTGGATTGGTGCTGTTTTATTGCGAAGGCGGAGCGATTACGCGAATGAAAATGCAATAAGAAAGCGCCCGAATGCATCGACGGGAAAATCGACGAGATCAGATACCTGTAACTACACGCCGTAACGTTTCGTAATCAACTTGATAGCGCCCCTATCCTTTGCGTTGGTTATTCTGGTCACCATTCCTGATGACCGTATTAGGAAAATTCTTTTAGACCCGTTAATAGGCCGTTGCACACGTAACGCGTATCGTTGGACC
Source organism: Mycetomoellerius zeteki (assembly GCF_001594055.1). NCBI lineage: Eukaryota > Metazoa > Arthropoda > Insecta > Hymenoptera > Formicidae > Mycetomoellerius > Mycetomoellerius zeteki. The sequence goes on along the minus strand of NW_017257403.1, from coordinate 97,541 downwards.
GTAAAAAAAAAAGTAGTTGCGATTGCATAAAATCCGCGCGAACGACTAAACATGAGATATTGCACGAGATTCGTAATTAACCGATAATCGATCGTATTCATTACGCGAGTTTGCGTATCTGAAGTCGACATTCGCAATTCAAATTAGGGAATTTAATTTTTCATAATTAAGAGAAATCTGTGGTTTAATTTAATTGGATCTCAGTTCTTAGAATTCGAATTTTCAGAGATTAAAAAGACAAATCTCAACAAGTTACGTCACGTGGCGTTCAAAGTCGTAACGCTTGCGGCTCGTAATACGGGAAGCGGCGTTTAGAAAGGAAGTGTTTCGCGCGATCGTAGAACCGTCGAGCAATCGGCTGATTAGATATATTGGTGTATACGTAACTGATATTTCGCGATCGCGTGCGAGCGGTATTAGACGGCGCGTGTGTCACGCCCGGTTTGAGACTGTTGCAAACTTAAATGGCATCGCGGCCTGGAATTATGCATATCTAACGACTACGCGAAACTTTCACATCCCGTTTACGCGGAACGAACGACTATCCCGCGGCCGCGCTCGTGTGACGTGGTCGACCGAGCGTTCCCGCGACCTCGCGATCGGAAAAGGATCGAACATGCCGATTTCAAAATTGCCTTGCGCGATTGAGCGCCGAGTATATTTCCATCGGCCCTGAGAAATTGCAAAGGCATTCCGAAGTCTGGCGCAACGATTAAGATATCGTTATCGACGATATTATTGATAATATAGGTAATTAACGTTACAGTTATCACGAAACGTCAGTTAATGCGCAATACGTTTGCAGGACGGTACGAGGCAGAACATAATTCCGGTGTTATCCTGATTCAATGGATATTTTGTACGTGAAATGACGGAGAAAGTCAAAAGAAATGCAACTGCAGAGGATGCAAGAGTGACGGCAAGGTATGTACAATCCCGAGAACGTGAGATTCGTGAATGAAGATGCGTCTACGAGAAATAGAACCGGTCGCGTGTTAATCCGTTCACTCAATGACGATGATGATACTACCTACAACCGGTTTTCGCCGAGAGTCGGCGCGCGATGCGGTAAGATTTCTTTGCTTTATGAATGAAAGTCGTCGGTTCGTCTGTTTGTGCGTCTGTCTGCCTGTGGAGAAAAACAGCGAGAGTATCCCAACCATGACATTGAATCATCGTCGGTTTTATCGCGAACTCAATAAGAAGCGGAGAAACGAAAAAGTATAATGGAGACATTAATAGATGTATTATCGACGTATGTATTTATAAAAGAAAGCTCTTGAGCTTGCAAAACGATCGTATTTACTTTCCGTTTGCAGATATGTCACCGTGTTCAAATGCAATCTTGCATTAACCTAGTTTCTTGTTTGGTTTCAATTAAGAAGCGCCAGAACGAAACATTACGGAAATAAGCGCTTACAGAGATAAACTTTCGCAGTGATTACGGCAGAATAAGAAAGGGCAGAATTTTATGAGTAATTTCATTAAGGACTCGATGTTATTCAAGAATCGTTCAAAGAGCTTTCAGATCAACACTGTTTATTCACGGCGAAGAAGATAAGTATCCAATCAAGAAACTATGATAATTTCGAAAGAACGCGTGATTTTGAAAATAAATGAATAGTCAAAGCAACAAAATCGCGAGGAAAGATAGAATAAAAGTAGCAGAATTCAATAAAATCTAATCGAAGGGCGCGAGAAGTACCGCGGCTACGAGTTAAACACCTCGCGAACACCTCACCAACCCTCGTTGCGGAATACTCACAAAGGCCTTCATGTTTGGTGTGTGTATTGGGCTGGTAGTCCGGTGAATGACTGACTTGGGCCGGGCCGGCCGGCCTTATATACGCCTAACTCTACTCTGGACACGCTCCACAATCACTATCCTTTCGAAAGCAAGCAAGGCGCTCCACCACCCTCCCTCCAGAAAAACTGTAATCCACGTACCGCGTACCAAGCGGCTGTAATCCGCGGCAGCGGTAGTCCCACCCGGTTCAGGGGGCGAAGGGGAGTCCCCCCTTTATGGTACGGCGATAGATAGAAGTTGCTCGTTGTGGGTTATATTCGTGGTGACTATGTCCACGTTTAACAGCCACAGCCTCCTACTCCTCCTGCCCCACCAGCGACGGTGCTAGCCTACACACTCGGCTTCTACGCGACGGGCCACGCCAAGTGCAACCGAGCACCACCCGGGTTACCTGGTCACCTACGATACAACTCTCTTTCTCGCAGGCGTGGTGCTCGGCATACACGAGCGTTGCACAGCTCTCACGGCTAACATTGACGGCGGAGTCCTTTCCGGTTACGGTAGACGGCGCAGGTGCAGTGCCGATAGCAGCAGAATGGTAGCACAGAGTGATCATCACTTTAATTAATTGGGCAACCATCGACAGTGATAAATCGTTGTTTTGCGATTGCGGAATGGACTCACGTAGGCTTTTAGATAATGGAGCAAGTATTCTTCGTCGGTAAAGTTTCGAGGAGTTTCATGAGAGGTTATAGTGTTCAAGAAAATCAATTGAATATTAGAGTGACTTTATTTATCATCATGACAAATATAACGAAAAAAATGACAAATAAGTATTACCGAAAATGTATGAAAAAATCAAAAACTGCAAGTTTAAATATTTTTCTTCCTGACAACTTTTGGTCCAAGCAAATTTTTTTTCTAAAACGATGTAATAGTTACTACATACACACACATACACACACACATACACTATTGTTAACTGATTAATAACTGATAAAAATTTTGACAGCATTGTATGATAAATTAATATAGTTTGAAGTTATTAAACCATTATTATTTTTGTCACAACTTTCAATGCTGAAGAAATCTGAAGAGGCGATTTGATGAAGAGTCACGATCGTTGAAAATGACATCCTGACCTCGAGATCAAGACACGGATCTTCGGCTAATTAATAACGCCGCATAATGTTCTTATTTCAATAGTCTTAACTTTAAGATAGGTCGACTTTGATTTTTTATATTTATTTGAATGATTTTTTGTAAGATGGGAAAAAGTAGAACCCAACAATGTCCGAATAACCGAAAGTTATTACTATTCATGAAAACCACTATCCATGCAATGTCCGAGAAATAGAAATGATAACTCTGAAGTTTACATTCGGACACGAGAGCCTGCCACACGAAAAGTTCGTCCTGTCTGAAAAAAAGAGGAAAGGAGATCCAAAAATGGTGAAGCACGATCCCGATTACTGACCGTTCGTTATGTTAGGAAACGAGGCATTCGTATCGAACAGGAATTTCACGTTTGGCGCAAATGCTAAATCGTTCTAAAGAGTTAGAATTACGGGTCGCTGAATGGCCTTAAGAAAGAAAAAAAGACAGAAAGACCTGAATTCTTTTCTAAATAGATTGCCTGCCGCTCGTTACTTATTACCTCAACCTACTAATTCCAAGTGCTATAGTACATTATGCTGGAAATAAAATCGTAAAACGTAAGAAATGGATGAGTTGTCTGTTTGAATTCGTGAACGATTTGAATTATGATCATCGTTTGTCTAGGATGATACTCGACAATTCGTAAATTTGATCATTTTCGAATTGCATTATCTATTATCTCAAGGAGTTTATAAATGCTGTATTATAGTTAATCTTTTATTTATTTAGCACTGAGGCATACATAAAAGTATTATTCAAAGTATTAATTGTAATAATCTACATAATATATCGCTTATATTTTATAAAAAGATAGAAATGCGCAATTATAAGAAAGTTGAATAAGTAAAGAATGGGATAAAAATCTATGCATGCATTATAAGCATTTAAAAAATTGTTTACATTTAATCCGAGAGTAGTTACCTCATTGTTTTTTAAGTAAACGATCACTTAGAATGTTTCTATGCCCCAATTAAAATCACTATATTAACAACATATTGTATATTATTAACTATATTCCAATTTATTGAACATTATGGATTTAATCATAATATTCTAAAAAGAGCAAGAAACTGAACAAATATTGAATGGAACCAGCAACTTATTACATAGCTTATTATGACAGTAGATTTCTAAAAAACAAATTTTAATTCATCTAATACTTTTATTGCGGGTTTTCGAGAGAATTGTATATTTAGAGGGTCCTAAAAAATAATTATTAAACAAAAACATGTTAAACAATATCCATATACAACAATATTTTACAACAATTCACATTTTCTCGTCGGTGGGGTATAAAAACATCCCATTGGACTATTCCCGAACTAAACGTAGTCGGGAACAAGCAATCTGTCTGCGTATATGTTATGTTAGATTTCTTTAAAGATTATTACACATACATATGTTCTACATACATTTCCTATATACTTTCTTTTTTTAGCATACGCTTTTCATAATCCGTATATACGTAACAATGTAAGCTGCAGCGATGAGCAATTGCTAATCTCAACCTTAAAGGTATTGAAGTGCAGCGCGCCGAAACGCGGCTAATTGCATCCGATTCATTATTTTTTTGTTTTCGAATGTGATGTCCCGCTTATTATACGAGCCGCGACTTCTGCGGCACGCGAAGTGAAAGCTATTATATTATTTGGCTCCCGCGAAAAATGTCGAGCTATCGCGAAAGTCGCCCGCGCAATCTTTTCTCGTTCGACACTCTTGACCGGTTTCGAATATATAAATTCAATGCATGGTAACCGCGTTTGGCTCTTGTTGGTCTCACCCTCCAACGAGTCGACTTCGATAACATTTCGCGCGCGCATTAATTGCCTCATTAGCCGATTAATCGAGCAATTATCTAATCGATGGCGAGTCTTATCTCGCGCAGTGACCCGACGTATTTCGTTCGTAACGATCGAAAAAACAGATCCGTAATTATCGTCCAATTATCCGCGATCAATTGATCCTATCGATCTCACTCGTAATTTCGTTGAATATAAAGCAATTATTAATCGTTGTCTCGTTTTGAATGCGATATTCCTGCGGTTTGATTCCAATCATGCTTCACGATCTCGACTTTTACATGCTTTTGCTATCGGAGTTGGAATCCAGAATCCAGTTCCGCGACCGTTCTGAATTATTAAGTGATTTTCACGGATCGATAGAGTATCGATTGGCTCGCGTGGTCAATATTCAGGGATACGCTTCTGTGATAAAACGACTTTCTCGGCGACGTGCAGATCCGATATACCCGTGAATCGAATCGAAATGGAGACGCCGAGATTTAGTCCGTTTCAATGGTGATACGCGACATAAAATTACCTGGTTATAAGAAATTAATTTATCGTTTATTTTATTTATATCGATTATTTCATCATTTATTTGTGTCCGTTTGAGTTAACAAATCAGAGATAATTATAAATTTTTAATCATAAATTTACGAATTGTTGATTATTTATTACATAATAATCAATTATAATAATTTTCAAGGTATTATTTATGCATGTAACATTTTAGTTCAAATTACTTAGAAACTAAAAAATTCTTATAAAATGTATTAAACATAATGCGCAACAACAGATTTTAAAGTAATGTATAGTCTTTAATTTTTGTTTTTCTCTAATTTAGCATTTAGTCTTTAACTTTTTTTCTAATTTTTCTTTATTCTCTTCATATCACTATTTCATTCTTCCCATCAAATCGACAGAGTAAACACGAATTTTAAATGAATAATCCTAAATAAATTTACTTTCTGTTAATATTTCCTTTACGTAAATAATTGTACAAAGTTAATTACACACACACAGCTCATTCCCTCAGCTATATTATGTGTTTATTTATTCAAATCAAGATTTGCAATATCACGAGCGATGCATTTGCCGTATATGTCGATTTATGTATTCTACCCCTACATATCCAGCTCTGCCAGTTCAATTTTCGCGAAGAATACCCCCTCGCCTAAGGTGATGACTCGCGCACACGTTGCTCCTCGCGCACGGCTTTCAGGCCTCCTGCAACATTGCATTTGCAAAGCGACGTCGCGACTTTGCTACCATCGTCGCTCTTTTACTCCAATTTTTACGTAACACGAGAATGTGAAATTGGAGAAATTTTATTCATGAAACAAAGCGCGCGGTGCGCGTGGATACAAGATCCATAAGAAAACTTCCTTCCATGTAATGTGATGGTGCAGCGCTCGGGCGTGTTGCCGCTAACTGTAAACAAGGACGGCTCATCGGTGAGCGCACAAAAACAATTGTGCATACACGCTATATTCGGATCGCTTGTTTAGCGTATCGGAAAATCGCTGTATCACTTTGCTTACAACAGCGCTCACAGATGCTGCAACAGCGTATCGCACAATTGTTAATCGAATAGATTTAACTTTGTATGCTCTCTTGCGATTTGGCTACATTTAAAAAAACAAAAAGAAAGTAAATTGTGTCCTTACATATTGGAACAAATTATTTTCACAGTAAATTTTACAGTAAATTTAGTAGAATTCATAGGTGCAGAGTTCACGACAATAATCGCCAATCGTTTTCAGGTCCAATTGACTAAGTGGATTCAGCACGAGTCCAGTTACACTGATGAATCCATTAATTGATTCGAATTAATAACGCGCCGAGGATCAAGATTAACCTAATTCCGCTCTTAGATTTAAACGCGCGCGTTGAATTTTCATCTCGATGTATGGCGATTCAACATTAAGGCGATCGATTTGCTCACTGTTATTGCGCGTATTACTGAAACAGCGGTTACACGTTCGGTACCGACCATATTCCAGTATTTAATTTGCAAAACGCTTTCGTAACGAGCTATGAAATAAGAAAAGAGCAACGGTAAAACGATGTATATTTAATTATGTTGTTTACTGCGTCATTTAGGTCAAGTGAGACTGCGTCGCTTAAATGCATAGAAAAGCTATTACAATTATATGATTACGACTATGATTTATTAAGTAGACGTTATCGGCATACTCGGTTTTTATTCAAATATCGTAAAATTAGAAGAGTAGATATTCATTATCGATAATGTTTATTTGATCAGATTTATAATGAACTGCACAGTTTTAAAATACTATATTGCACTATATAATTTCTACGATTCATTCCTATAATTCGTGATCATCGAAAATAGATTATCTCCGTTTGTGTCAGCACTTCGGTCTCTCGAATTCAGATATCATTTTATGTTGGCATAACGCGCAAGCGAATGCGCGAGGTACGAGTAATTGCAGTTTATGTCAATTCCTATAATATAACGCGTAATGGAATGGTTAACCGCAGAACTCACTAACGCGCGACGCCCCTTTAATGTACTAACTTTAATTGATTCAAGACTGAGTTGGAAACTTTGATCGCTTTAATTTTGACGTATTCGTATTTCGGCTTTTGATAGCTTTCTATCCCGCATAAATCAAAGTACACATTAGAAAGTTAAAATCTGAATTAAAGTTATCGGATAGCAAAAACATTGTATTGAATAATTACACACGTCTTTCGCGATAAGGAAACCATTAAAAATGTCTTCCCACTTAAAAATTTTAACCGCAATTATAACATCGAAGAGTGTATCGTGCTCTTTCGGTTTTCCGTCGCACCCACACTGCAAATCCAAGTGTATAATAAGCGCCAATATGTGTGTGATTTAATTTTCTGTATAAAAATAACACTATATTACCTGTCTAAATATGTACATTTCGTTTCCACTTTTCATTACTCCTGCTACGATATAGCAAAATTTTAGACTGCTTTCTCTCACGCTTCAGTCAAATATTTTAATCCGTTACTTAGCGACGTTCGTTCTCGATTCTAGATCCATCATTATTTTCAGAAGAGCTGCTTCTCTTTATATCGCTTTCAATTTATAATCTAATACATTACGTTCATCTCACTTTACGTTTTCATTTATCATGTTTTTCATTTGTCATACATCACATTCAATAATCACTCTGTATAATAAATGCAAAATCTCTGCTCACTATCGTGTACATCATTATTCATAATTGTAATTTTCTCAATTGTATATTTCGTTCTATATGTTTATACTTAATTAATTATAATAAAGTCTAAGCTTACGAATAGCACTATTGCTGATGCCTCATCTTTTAAGGAGCAACTCTAATTTACATTGCGTTTCATATTTATATTTTGCACACTTCAATAAAGCTTATTATTAAATCTACTTTTGTATGCAGTATAGTATGTTATTTAAAGACACTAATTATTATAGACTTGGATTCGCAGTGCAAAAATTGCTCTGCGGAGGTGATATTTTTTTTTAAATATTTTATTTGAATTAACGCGTTTTTCGTTCAGGAGCGACTTAAAATTTAAGTGTAAATTAAATTTTATCCTAACCGACAACGTTCGCGCTCTTTGACGTTAAGAGGTACTCTTATAAGCCGCGCTTAAGTTTTAAGTACGAGCGTTACAGCGCGGCTCTACTGAGCGCGGTATTGTTACACTTTCAGTCACGTATCGTAGGTATCATCAACGTCGCTACGTCTTCGTGCAGGTATAAACTTCCAACGAACTTGGCGAGGATGCTGAAAATTAAGCGCGTTCCGCCGTGAACCTCGAATCGATTTACCGCCAGCGGCAGACCACAATTCTCGAACGAGTTGAACGGTTACACAATTTTAATACATAATTATACAGTTATATAGATTTTTTTTTATTGTAAAATGAAGACAAGCAACACGCTGATATTACATCAAGACAGCCGTATCACAGTTTTTAAAGCCAGCTTCGTTCGAGAAGAAAAAAAAAATCTGTAATTAGAAAACTTTAATTGAGGAAATATTAAAGAATTCCGTTGAGAATGAAAGGAAAATGGAAGACTCAGAAGACGATGGATCAGCGTGAGCGACGCATGTCTCCTTGCACTTTGCTGCACACCGCCGCCCAGGCTAGGAAAGTAGTCTTACGCAATAGGTGGAGCGGGATAGTGTTGGGCTATCGCCGTGTTTCAGCACAGAACTGCCCATCATTTCCGTGTTCTGCCAGCCGCTCTCGGTCGCGAGCGCATTGATTCGAACGCGCCGGCTCGTATGTGAATATCCGCCGTATTGAATACACAGTGCATTCTGATCGCTTTCGTTGTGCATTTTTACAGACGATCGGAATGTGTCCGCTAGAGTCGCTGCTCCATCGATTTGATGTTTCCTTTGACACGTGAATGACGTCTCGTCCGAGGATCTCATCGACCGGATTAATTGCTTCCGTCAGAATCCTGTTCACGTCGAGCAATAGTGGCGTGTGCTCTCGTGAAATTGCAAATTGTACTTAAAAAGCAGATCGATTAAAAGGGATTTTAAGTAAGATCTTTATGAGAAAAGTGTGCAAGAATGATTTGATACTATAAAAGAAATATTGTGATGTATGAACAAACTGCTGCAGTGATTTTAACTTGCGGCTGCACTAAAAACTCAACAAAATATATTATAAATATGCATCTTTATTTTATGCAATGTAAATAACTCGTAATATTTAAAATAAAAGAAAGATAAAGAACAGTGAGATGAAAGCATTTTTGTAACGTAAGGAATTTTTACTCTCTAATAATATTTATAGATCCACTTGATACACTCTACGATCGAATAATAAAGATGAGGAACATGATTCCGCGTACTTATCGATTATGATTACCTATTACATCTGGACTAAGTCAACCGTTAGGAATTAAAGATGATGGCATGTTATCAGAGAAAAGGAAATTCTATCATTGCTTTTCTAAAAAAATGGAAATATATTAATTCCATAACGCTGTAGTGGCACTAGGTTGAGTCATATAAAAGTCCACATATACGTTTCCCTTTTGCTTTATTTCATTGTGCAGAGCACAAAATTGGAACGTAAATTCAGGGGAAGCTGAAAACAAAAAGTTTACCTGTTACTATTTTTTTTCGTTCGTTTTTTCTATCGTATCCACGATAGAATTGCGTGGAAGCTCAGTTGACCGACCACAGCGTCGAATTGAGATCGCCGTTACATGTAAAAATCTGTGTCGTCGACGAAAGTGGTTTCGCGTTGCATGTGCGGGACAAATTTGCTAGAGAGAAAAAAACCATCTGAAGCACCGATAATTTAATTTTTTAACGAATAGTATCGGTGCGCTTTCCCCAATTGGAACGACGAGACGACGAAATGATCCGGGGCCCAATAACGTTTAACACTTTGAACCGCACTTACAATTTCCGATATAACGACGGGTCTGTCAACGTGTCAACTACACTTTTCTAACAGTTACTCGCAACAAATTGACGTATGAGTGCGAATATTGCGACAGTCTGTATGTATACTCGTTTTGCAAATGTAAAAAAAAAGGAAAACTAGCGTAGAAAGTGTAGTTGAAAAGCATGGTCCTTAGTAGCGGCGTGCAACACAGCGGTGACCAGGCTATAATTTCCGTGTTCTACTAGCCGCACAGTCACGCATATTCACGCATATAGTTGCATTAGACGCCAGTTTCGTCGTGGGACTCCTTGCTTCGTTCTCTACTGGATTAAACGTTTCTCCCGAAGTAACAACCGCCAACAATTTGTATCTGACCCGACAGTCGTTATTCTCCCGGCCCAGTTGTTGTCCGACATCTTTAGCGTTAAGATTAATGCTGTAGTTTATCTTTTTATACGATCTGTAAGTTTAGCTTTCTTACAGTGGCATAGATATATATGTCTGTTTGTAAGAAAATATTTATAGCATGTTCTTAAAGATACTGTCGGTGAACTTAATTGGCATAATTGAGACATTTTTATCATAAGATTAAAAAATATTATTTTGTTGCCGCATGAGAATCATATTTCCTATGAAAAATTTAACGTCTTGTCATATCTGATGTGTATTATTTGCATGTATATGATAAATATTGTTTGAAACAATACTATATGCTTCAAATTAATTTCCACTTTGTAAAATCGAAGTTTACTCTGATCAATATTTATTTCATTAGCAACAGCTAATGAAAGATTCCCATATACAAAATTTCAACAGGAAAAACTTCCTAAAATTCATAAGTTCCACTTAAATGTAAGTCAATATCTAAAAGTCTAATCTAATTGATACATTTCCGCAAGTATACAAAAGCCTTTGCAGCTATTCGTTAACTAAAGCATATGTTCAAGCGAAGGACAATGAGAATGTAACAATCTCTTCAATCCATCTGTGTTTGATCGCACGAGGATCGCACTTTCCAAAGATTAGTTCATTATTAATCAGAAGGTTTAATAGACGCATGTATAAATATCATTTCGTCATTACAACTAACAGTCAAATAATTTACTTGTTGCGTTCTGAGCAAAGCAATAATGTGATTATATTAAAAAAAAAAAAAACACTACATAGCTACCAAAAAGGAATATTAAAATAAAATATGTTAGTGTTAAAATATTTAAAAATATATTTTGTTGAGTCCATTTATGATTTTATCTTGACGATAAATTTTCTTAAGAGATATATGAAGTTTATCAGTAAATAAATAATTTATACATCTCTATACTGTATCTTTACATAGAACAGCTTTATTATTTTGTAATTCAATCATGGTTGTTTTGACAGATAATAAATCTATATAGAGAGATTATATAAAGACTTATTAAATATCGCTATATATATTTATGACATAATGATACATATTAATGATCGGGCACAGCACAGATATGAAAGTATGCAAGAATTCACTGCAATCATACAGATTTAAAAATAGATAAAGAAAAATATTATCTGGTATTTAAAAAATCGCGTAAGAAATAAATATCCGTCGCATCTTATTAAAATGTAGCTCGTAAAATTTTTTGCTTAAAATAATTTTAGTTATAATACTATATAACGAAGAAAATCACCTACCCCCCTAGCGTATATTTATTTTTAAATGTAAAAATTTACATTATGTATGCATCGACCTTTAGACGCAGATTCTATAAGAAAACATTCTATAAGAAAATATTCTATAAGAAAAAAATCAAGAGTCTCATTAATACACTTTTATCTATACAGCTGTCGCGAGCTGGCAGACATCACGCGATCATAAAGCGCAATGAGGTTTAGTAGCTAATTACCAATTCATAGTCACGCTGGAAAGAGCGTTGTAGCAATGCCGGCGAGAAAAAGGAGCGCATGCTTTCATTAACTGTATTAGGAAATCCGCGTTTTGGCCCATTCGTTGTCAGCCGGATTAATTTGCGAGGAAATAGGAAATCACGGCGGGTATAGCGCGTAATTTTAACGTGGCGAATGCCGGGCACGGATAAAATTGGCAGTAATTGCTCTGTTCCGGTTATATCACTTGGGCGAACCAGTACGTGAAATGACGCGTTAATAAGTCTTTTCTGATAAGCATGTATTTAAGAAAAGTATGCTAGGAATGAGTTCTCGACGATTATGATCTCCGTAGTTTACATAAGCAATGACAGAAATTGATAGCTGTTATATTACGCAATTGTTAATCCGCAAGTACCATAATCGTCTAGCGAACGGTACAGAACGGGTTGTAATCAACGATTGGAAAATATCGATTACGTTGTGTTTTTCACCCGACACATCCTGACTTGATTTTCTGGATCTACTGGCCTCCATTTATAACCAACATGTTACGTGCGAAGGAAACACAATGGGAACGAGGCTGCAATCTGTCGGATGGTACGCACTCCGGCATACTCATCTCTAATCGCGCTTAATGCTAACAGGAGATCAAGACTAGACGTGTTTAGCACTTGATGTGCGGTATTATTGCGGTTATTGTACCGAATGTGGATAGGGGTGCAAGGATTTATCGAACGTACGCCAAACTAAATGTTAGCCGAACTCTTTATTACTGATACTTACTTCGCACTCTGACACAAACAAATTACACGCGGCACGTTTGTTCATCGAGGCGATATATCTCGCGTATGTATCTCGCATTCATATCTCAATCTCTTCAAGCGAGAAAAAAGCGGGTGTATCTTATGAATATGAGATGACTTATCAGTGGCGTGACATTTATAAATGTGAAATTATATTATGCGTCCGAGGTTACGCGCGTAAATAGAGGTACCAAGTCCGCGGGACTTTCTCGTGGATACAGCACGTTATTCCGGTTTCCATCTGAGCGGCTAAAACGTAGAAAAAACGGAACAAACAGTTCGAAACGTCATCTCCTCCTGCTCATTAAACGTCCGCGCGAAATAAATCTTCGAACATTCAAGTACAGGCACGTGTAACGACCAATGGTATGGTCGGAATGCCGGTTGTCTTCGTTAATTTTCCATTTATGACTATATATAGCAGCTAAAGACATGCCTCACAATATAGATATAGCGTTAAATAATGATCGTACGCCCCTCCTTATACATATCTTCCACTTTCTCAAAAATTTCTTCATTAACGGGGATACTGTGTAGCACGCATATACAACGTTCGCTCTATGCAATAAATTACGCAAATCGCGCATATTTTACAACATAATATTATGTTACAGATTATCCTGCGGCGCACGGAAAGAATGATTTTACTAAAATATTTCAAAGTTCAGACAGATACAAATCTGAAAATAATTTTATTGGACCATCAAAATAATTATGTAGAACGCTCAAGTTGATTGTTAGAACGTTAAAATGTTTTTGCAGCATAGCTCATCATGCTTGAATTTTCCATTATTATTTTGATGGTCCAATGAAATTATTTTCAGATCTATATTTAGCTAAATTTTTAGTAAAATCTTCCTGCACGGAGTTTTCTCTTTCTGTATGAATATTACAATTATTTCATGTTAAAATTGATATCAGGTTTTTCATACCTATGCAAATACTTTTGCCATTTATTATTCCTTATAAGATATGCTATAAAAAGGAACCTCGGACGTTAAACTTTATATTTTTGAATTTTCTAGTTACGAGATTTTGCATAATTCAAGTGCAACCCGTATGTCCAATTTTCCTCGTCTAGGTTCCCTCGCCCGTTCCCGATTTTTATTTTTACGAATCAGTTAACAAATCGGTGTCGGCACTGTTCCACGCGCGCGCTCGGATACGCTACAATTCTCTCACATACCTGCTCGCATATTAATGACTCTGGCGGGGTGACTTGGTTCGCGAGCAGGCGAGCGTAAACGTTGAATAATAACTGCATTCCGCGCGCACTGCACCGGCTGGCTGGTTGGTCTGTGTGCTAGTAAGCGCATGATGCGTGTATATGCACGCATGAGAGCAGCACATAGTGTTGCGTGCGGACGCCGGTACATATATATTACTGATGCAGGATAACCGAGGAAGGTATATTGGTCGTGCGGACCGCAATGACGACGAATTCGCGATTTGCTCCTCATCACTTCCGGTCTGCATGTGGTGCGAAAGTGCCGATTAGGAATCGTGTTGGGATATACGAGAAGTGCCCCGGGATACTCCTTTTACTCAAGATAAATTTGTTACTGATTTTCATCAATTGTAAAGATATTTAAAGTCGAGAAAGAATTGTGAAAAAATGTCCTTTAACACTAAAAGTACTGAGCGATTATTATTGACTGTTTGAATTTGTTAAATTCATATTATTAAATTAATATTACATTTCTCGTGTAAAAGACAGTAATCTAAAATTCTTTGACTGTTCAATAATCCTTTATACTGAATATTTGATTTTTCATTACTTTCTTTATTTTCAGTAATTTATTCATTTGGTCTTTTTAGTGAATAAGAAATATTGATATTTCTAGTGTTGAATTAATTCTTCACAATTCTTTTTTTTTCTTTAACAAGCAACAAATAAAACCATCATAGAAAAAACCGTCGTAATCCTTTCTTAGAGAAATAAAATTCTAACAGTTTCGATCGTTCAAATCCACTTTAACGATTGTTTTCGTATCAATAATGTGATATTTTTCTAAAAGATGAACTCGGTCGTCCAATTTTTGTAATTGAGGTGTCACAGTATGAGGATGCACTCTTTCTAAAAATCCGATGTCAATAGTCTTCTAGATATTTTTTTAGTCTCACGTATATGTCATAAGAACTGCTTTTTATAGCTTTACTTTCTCTTAACGAGAAGGGTGAACTGCATCGACGACGATATCGGACTGCAGGGTTAACGGCAATGTCCAAGTCTCATCCCTTGGATGTCTCCAGACATTTTTATCCGCTTCATGTCGAAGATAAGACTCGTATAGAGCGTGAAGCGGAAGCCATTTCTTGAGACGACACAGTGAAATACAGTGGAAACCGATAAATTTCGAGAAGATGCGGTGCACTCGTCGGCGAACACACATGCTTCCTACACTGGCCGCACAATATCAAAATCACTTTACAGAACGAATATACCTAATCTAACGACGTATCCTTTCTATTTGATATTATACAATCACACGAAAAAAATAGATTGGGTGATTCAACAAAGCTACACTAAAAAAGAATTTACTAAATTTTAAGTAAATATTTTGTTAGTAATATATATTGAGACAAATATTTTTATAATAATTCAACAAATTTTTTTCAGTGTTAAGTTATATAGCCTGCTACGCGAGTTCAGCATCTATAACTAAAAAGATTTGATGGTTTAACAAATTATGTCTGTACGCATATTATCAGTATGTTTAATTCAACTGATTCTTTGCTACAGAAAATTGCTAACAAATTTTTTTCATTATAGTAGCAAAAGTATACGCCATCTTAACTAGCATGTTTGTTAAATTTTGATCTATATATTGAATTGATTTTTCATAGAAATTAATCTTTATTGTATTGACAAATTTGCTATGCTATTACAATAAATATGATTATCTATTATCGTTGATTTTATTCAACTGTACAACTTTTTTATTTTAACTGGCTGTCCGTATATTACGGCTGCAGATTTGCTGAATTAGTGAAGTTTTTAATTGTTTTAACATATCTTTTCTTTCCATGCAAAAATATCCAATAAATCAAGATAATAAGAAAATTGTCAATAAATTGCATAAATATGTGGGATGCTACGACGATAAAAATTTAAGATTGAATGCATAAGTTTCCAATGCAAACTAATGCGTAAAAAAATTTAACTTTTTAAAGAAGAAAGATAAAAAATGGAAATGTAGAGAGAGGATTATACTTTTATAGAAAATGTCCATGAACGCGATATTGCGAAAAAAAAATAGATTTTTCATGATAATAATGCTGTAAAATACGCGAATACGCGTGTATGTTCCTACGCATATTGCTATTTGTAGATAGGGAGCTGCAGTATCTATGCCAAGAATCACGGGCTTCGCTGTCCACTCTCGCCTACCCGTTTACGATCGCACAAGATTCCACGTTCATATCTAATTTTAACGCCGCGTAAGGAAACGACCGCGATAGTCAACTAATTTCGCAGTTTTACGTTCGCGACGTTACTGCGTCATTAAAACTGCCTTTCCTGTAGTGCAGCATCCGGTGCTAAGTGATGTACATTTTGGCTGACAGTAACGTTACGTCAATTATTCGCATCGCAATTTCACTGACGCACGTTAGTCTGCCTTCTCACATGCTAAACGATATGACACGTTTACATTAAAAAGAACAACAAATAGGAGACTTTCTTGAAATCAATCCTGCCTGATAAAGAAAATTAACACAGACAAAAAAATAGATTAAGTAATTCAGTGAAGCTAAAGTTTGCTGCCCGAATTCTATAAAAGGTAAGCATCTTACAAAGATTTGAAGTATCACACAAACAGCTAAGAAAAATATAAAGCTGCGTCTAAAAGAATATAAAGCAATATCTGGACCATTAAAAATAGAAGGTTTAATTAAAACTGTCATAAACGTGATAATGAAACAGTTTATTACTTTTGTACGTGTTAATATTAGACAAATCCACTTAAAGAAGAAACACATGTTAAGCTGAACGAATCGAGACAGGATAAATAATTGCTACATCCGCGAGAAGTCGAGAGAAACAAAAGTGGCAGGATCCAGCAAGTAGACAGTGCAAAAGCACGCGAAACCTAAATTCCTTGCGTCATGTAATAGCTATTCTAACTAGAGTCCTAACGTCCGGACAATTACAAGCTATAAAATCCCAAGCAAAAACTGCATCGCTCTAACTTGCAAGTGGGAGATACGTTGAGGAACATTCTGCTCGCTTCTACTGACGTAACCGCGCGACGCTTTAAAGTGCCGCAAAACTTTCCCGGCATGCACAAACTTTTGACATGGTGTGTTCGAGTCGTTCCCAATTTGCTGAAACTACGAGAACAGTTTGTCGTACAATATTATCGTTCTATAAAGTGAGCGGAGCTTTCAAAATAAAGGAAATTACAAGCGAGTTTCTTTTTATTTATTGTGTGTGTATCCTTTTGTATATTTAATTTAACATAATTTACGATAAGCAATACAAAACGGTGATGATCCGATTATAAATAACTCTTTTCTATTTGTTAAAATAACGTTACGATGCATGATTCCTGAAAAAAAAAACAGCAGATAATAATTACAAACAAATAAGCTCATTTGTCTTTTAAGGAGGTTGTAGGGGCATAAAACACATATTTATTATAATATTTACGCTTTAAACAAACTATATACATGTGAAAGTTGTGTTCATAACATTCTGTTTTCATTAAGCAACACATTTTTATAGATTATTTATTTTATTTGTTATTAGTTTTATTGTTATAAACAAAAATTTTTTAAATAATAACAAAAATCTAAATTTTTTAATATAAATATATTAAGTACTAAACATGACTATGCAAAGTTTCA
>NW_017257403.1:0-79373 GCF_001594055.1 Mycetomoellerius zeteki | reverse complement strand
CTCTATTTTTATAACAAATTTATTTTCAAAATTTAATCAAGTTCTTATATTATGTCAAATGACTGGAGAACCTCCTTTAAAAATGCACAAAGTATTCATATGACGCGCAAAATCATTCATTCGTAACCGCCTGTAGTGTATTTCTCTTTCGTTTCTTTTTCTCTCGTAACAATACTTTCCAGCGTAATGAGGCTCAGAAGCCGATAATGCATGTATTTGTGCATTCGCAAAAGCGGCAGTTGCCATCCCGTCACTGGCGGCATCTTTCATTCTTTGCTGTCTCCGTTGACAAAGTCTCAGTGTTACTTCCTAAGTTAGAGACGATCTTTTACGCATTAACGACCCATAAAGACTGCCGGAAATTGTCCATTTCGCTGATGTATCCACCAAAAAAAAAGAAAAAGTGACAAACGGTGGTTTCTCACAAAAGAAAACTCATTATCGTGAAAATACAATCATCATAATTGATACCGTTGTCACAAGTCATTAAAACAGACGTCGCTTCGCAATGTACGAAGATATAAGCGCCTACGGTTCAGATTTCCCGTGGATTTTTGCCCATAAGCGTAAATGTGGCCGATTTCCCTTTCGACTCCAATCGCATTACAATCGCGCCGTTGCCGTTGCAAGCAAAAGCGGTAAGTAATGAACGGCATGTTCGATCGACCAATATCCCCTATACCTCGGTTACGATCGATAATGTTCGCGATTAGGCAGGATATCTATTATATGGCGGTTCGGGTCCCGGTCGACGTAGAGAGCTTTTTACTACTTTCTCACTATACGATATCTTAGGTACGAGACTATAGATTGCTCTTCCACTCGGCGAATCGAGCTAGGAAATTCGGGTTTTTTAAGAGTGCCGAAAAATTTCTCTAGGAACGTACTTAACATTGAGAAACAAGGTTTCTATTTTTCAACAACTGAAAGGTGATTCTTATGTATTTTTAGCTGCTGAAAAAGAATATAAGATTCAAAAAATTCTATCAGTTACAGATTTTAAGAAAATTATGTCAAAGAAGGCAAAAATGACAATTTCGAGTGTTTTCATGACGTTGCAATGTTGAGAATAAATTTTTCCTAAATTTTATTGATGCCACGCAAAAGTATAACTTCTAACTTTAAAATATTATAATTTATTTTGTTTTGGTATAATTTTCCATTTTTAAAATACAGCAATTTGAAAATAATTCTTTTCCCACGTAATACATGGAAAAGACATTTTATTTTAACTTAATACTGCATTACGTGAAAAATAAGTGTTTTTATATTTATATAATATAAATTTGCAAAGTTACACAAATCTTTTATATTTATTACCGTTGCAATATTACGAATTCGTGTCATTGCATGTAAAGCGAATTGGTGTTAAAACATTCAATTTTGAAAAATTGAAGATTGATAGACTCTTTTAAAAACTTATTCGTTTTCAGTTTAAAAAGCCCTACAAAAAATCTATTATATGCTGAGAAACAAAAAATTTATCAAAATTTGTTCCTCTGTGTAATCCCTACAAAATTTTTTGAAATAAAAGTTCTCGTAAAGAGAAATCGGGGCTTGAAACTAGGCGAAAAAAATGTTCTGCTGTCTTCTTAATTTGTTGCTTAGTTCAATATAAATTCATAGACTAGAGAAAGTTCATTTTAAGAATATTTTATCAGGATTTTCAAATGTTTTTTCCTCACACGCTAGCTAAGATCATGAATTGATAGTATTGAGGAAAGAATAACTTTTGAATTCTCTCTTAGAAAATTGATTTTACATTTTGTAGTCATTAAAAATGTCTTCAAAAAGTTATTTTTTCTAAGAGTTCAAGGAATCTTTTATCTTTTTTGTCGATAAGATTATGTTACTTTTTCAAATTACTTCATAATAGAGTTAGTACAGCTTTCTACCACTTTTAGTAGTCCAGAATGTATGCACAATAAGTTTAAAAAAAATTCCTTTCGGTAGAATTTTTAGGATTTCTATTTCGTTCGTGGAAATTACGATTAATTATTCTATATTGTTTGCGATAAAACTACAAGATAAATATTATTCGAAAAATATGTTTGTTATTTTAAGAAGACATAGCTTAAGTTATTTTTATTTTTATAGTAAAACATCGTTTTATATATATATATATTTTAAGAATATTTAAAGAACAATGGACAATCCTATTTCAGACTGGTGTATACATCAAATAATTTAATAAATCGCACAAGTGTATTTAATCATCCATTGTATATTAATTGGTAATTTTATAGACTTATAAAAAAACTCGCGTTTCAAGGCTACAGACCGTAAAACTGAATTTTACGCTTTCACTATTATTACTATTTTTACGAGAATTATGCCTTCTAAAGTATGTAATAATTTTATAACAATGTAAATGGGAAAAAATTACATCATAAATTTGTTGAATAATCATATGAGCTATCAAAGATTAGAAATTATGTATTCAGACATTCACACAGACTATTATTAATATATTAAATATAATATTAAGACATTTATGAAGGATTCAACCCTGGCCTTGATACGCAACGCGTGATAGGAGAGTGCAGCAATCGAAACTAGGATTTTCATCAGCCGTTTTCCTTTTCACGACAAAGTTGTAGCACCGCTCTCGCTTACATTGCGACTAGGTAACACCAGACCGATCGCGACCAATCCCCTCGATAATTCGATCAGCGGAATAGGCCAGTCTGCTGCTGGCTCGCTCGTTCGCTCGCTCACCGTGTACTTTTTGCCCGATCCGAAGGCATTGTGAGCCGCTGCTTGCGCAATGATAGCGCGCTTACCGCCTCGCTCCCGATAAGTTCATGCTCTAGAATCTAGGCTGAAGGCGTTACCGCGTTTATAACTTGGTGATGCCTTCGGGAGTAGCGCAAGAATCGCCCTATTTGCACACGACCGGAAGCTGCGGTTGGATGACTCGTTGCTTGAGGATTGTAAATATCACGGTGCTACCTTAGACTATGCAACATGAGCAAACATAGCGAGAAATGTCTACGGAAGCGTTTGCTTGCCATAAACCGTGGCACGTATAACGTGCATAGGCCATGCATGAAAAGTACGTCGGACGTTGGTATACGAAATTTAACCCAAATCAGTCTGTTTGTCAAGTTATTATCAAATGTTAGAGGTATAGTGAAAAGAGGTATATATGGGAACATTTCCGTCTCTTTGGCTTTGTTCGATGTGAATTTTAGATAAACTGAAAGACGTTTTGTACAACCGGAAAATGCGTTGCTTCTATATAAAATATAATATAAATACAGTCACTAAAAGAGAATAAAAACATGATATCTAAAGTTAAAAGAAACTTTTTAATATCTATTTAAGAAATCTTTTTGAATTTGTAATGTATGACCTACAGAAAAATTTCACCCTACTATTATCTACTTTTTCTAGTCATTTTCGTAGTCAAAGATTTTTAAATACTAACATTTCATTCTAATGCTCAGTTTTATTCCTGAATATTTATATTGTTCATTTTCTGATGCTCTCTGAATCTTGGTTTTACGCCGTGGTTTCTTTTGATATTTCTTAGATTCTTGAAAATCCTTAAAAGTCATGACTGTCTGACTATAAATTAAGTGCTGTAATACTTCGAAATGCATTCGAGATTTGAATCCCTATTTATTGTGCGCGAGAGTTACTTCGTTATTTGTAGGAGGCGAAAGGCGGAGATACTATAAACTAGATACAGGAAAATACTATGCTAATAGTTATTGATTATTCTGTTATTGATACACGATTAATAACTTATTAGAAATAGCAGCTGCTCTTTGATTTCATTACTTTGATTTTAATACTTCGCACAAAACTCTTTGGGTTAATTTTGAAATTAGACAGCAATCTGATGAATTATCAAACTTTCAGAAAATGTGATATTACGAGCGATACTTTGTCTACAAACGTAATTGAATCTAGGATGAGGATATGTATCAGTTTTTTTATATATGGACTACGTTTACATGCACTGGTAAAAACGATTTTAGTAAAAACCGGTGTTGGTGCTTGTTTATACGATCAAGAGTATTTTACCTTCACTAAAAATAAAGTAGCTTTATATATTCTAATACGAAACTTGAGACGAAATATCCTTTGCCATTTCTTAACCTTAACATCTAAAGTTGGTAATATCGAATTTTGATACGTTAAACTGATTGAAAACTGTTTACACGGCTTTCTTAAAACAAGTTTAGTAATGCTAAACTTGTTTCAGAAGAGGTTTGGATTTAGTAAAACAGTTTTAATAACATCTGTATTAAGGGAACACCGGTTTTAATTAAAACGATTTTTACTAAAACGTTTTATCAGTGCTTGTAAACATAGTTATGGAATAGTTGATGCAATTAATTTGATTTTCATTTATTTTATTAATAATAATTTTATTAATAATAAAATATTTTATTAATAATAAAATCAAATACAAAGTTCAATAAAATTATTGAGTTTCTAGTAATTCAACAGTACCGATGCCGTTTAACTGTCGTTAATTAATGCGCGCGATCGACTTTCGAACAAATGCTTTGTAAAATTATACTTTGACCGAGGAAGTTGTTAGAGTTAGAGTTCGAGAGCAATTTCACGGTTTCACCGGAACATATAATTTGCTCAATGCGGTGCATAATATGCGTTGTTGAAAGTTATCTTCTGGAAATAATGGTTACAAATAAGAATTAGGAAGAAAGCAAACAAACGTTTACGATAGTTCCATAATCGAGAAATCGAGATAAAATGTTTTCCAAACATAATATTTTTCATAATTTTATTATATGGAAATATTTCCATTTTTATAAAACATAAATATATTTATGAATCGCATAAAGATATTTATGAATCGTAAAAATATTTAAATACAAATAAATGAAGGCCATATTCGATCAAGGTGGTGCCTAATAATATTTTTATGTGAATTCTACAGTCCAGTTCAAACAAGCTGCGCACCGATTATTGTCGATCTTGAGACACACTCTTAAACTGAAGCTGAATAATGTACACTGTTAAATCTATAGTGTCAAATTTAACTTAACGTGAGTCGTCACTGCTCCTACTTAATCATATCGTTATTTTATACTAAAAGAATGGTTATATTTGATACTATACAGCGTCAATTTGATAATATATAGTGTCAAATTGACACGATATAGTGTCAAATTTAACTATCGTTTTGGTAAAAAATAATGATATATTTACTAGAAGCAGTAATGACTCACGTTAAGTTAAATTTAACACTATAGATTTAACAGTGTAATATTACAAATTGAATACTTGAATTGTTTAGAACAATGAACGTCGTACACATTATTCAAGAAGATCAGAACGATAGTCGAAAGTCGCGCAGTTACGAAACGTTTAAAAATCGAAAGTCTTATGAGGTACTGCATGTTTCCCGAAAGGCAAAAGCTTCATGCATGCATGCGCCTTCTTTTTGCGCCACGAGATTGCGCTTTAAAAGTCCGCTTTCTCCAGCGCGCGGAAACGATGATATATCGCTGATCGCGCTCGTGATTCTTCGAGGCACCTAAGGCAAAGTCAGGCAGCCGATATCACGGTGTGCATCTTAACGTCGGGTTAATTGCCGCGTATTTTCGCCTTCTCTCTTATCCATGAACACGTGGATGCAGTTGAACTAACGAACGTTCGTTCGTTTATTCGTGCGTGCGTGCCGTGCGTGCATGCGACTAGGTGCGAAGAAGAATCCGTGAAA
Organism: Mycetomoellerius zeteki; assembly: GCF_001594055.1. Lineage (NCBI taxonomy): Eukaryota > Metazoa > Arthropoda > Insecta > Hymenoptera > Formicidae > Mycetomoellerius > Mycetomoellerius zeteki. The sequence goes on along the minus strand of NW_017257403.1, from coordinate 73,672 downwards.
CACGTGTACCGATACACGAGTCATCGGTGAACGTGAAAACTGCGCTCGTAAATCCTTCCGAAGTGCCATGTTACGTGCCTGTCGGATGTACGAGGCATGGCTTTTCAAGTGCAACCTCCGACACGCATCCGTCTCGTTTCGCGAATTATTATACACGCATATTTTTATATCAATTTCTCGTTCGCTGTAAGATGCAATGCAATGAATTCCCAATTTTTGTTACGCATTGCAGCTTTTGTGAGTAGTCAATGCATGCCATAGATAGTTCCAATCACATAGAAAATTAATCCGGAGTATTTCTAAGGAAATAATTTGTATTTGCCAGACTCGTTCATCATAACGACACTGAAAAAACAATTTTGCTGAAGAATAAAAAAATTTAGTTACATACAGATCTACAAAATAATTTTGGACCATCAAAACAATTAAGTAGGACGACAAAATTGGTTATCAGAATATTAAAACATTTTGCAGCATTGCTTATCATACTTTACACAACAAGATTCTTACAAAATTATTTTGATGGTTCAGCAACATTATTTTCAGATTTGTATTTAGTTAAATTTTTAGATTCTTTAGCAAAATTGATCTTTCAGTGAATGCGTTAAAGAAAGTCTGATTAAAAATTTACGCGTTAGATAATAAACAATAAAGATTACACTACATTTAGATAATATAAATCACGAAGGTGGTTTCACAAGCAGATTTAACGATTTGTCAAAAATCAAACTCTATTTCTGTCCAAATAAGAGATGGAATTCGGATGAACATTACCTTGCGACAGAGAAGATATCTAACATGTTCTTCGAATGACTCTTGGAATTAACACCGGCGGTTTCCTGCAAGATTACATCGAGGTGGCGACGATCCGTCTATTTCCTCCCTGGTGATCTAGTATAGTTGACATCGTTTCTATGTAATGAAAATTATCCTCGCCTAATATGTACAACAATTATCCCTCTTTAGTATTTTGATTCCGAATAAAAGACGCGATAATGAAAAATAGATAATTCCATAATCTATCGAATATTAACCGCAGAAATCTCAACTATAATTTAATGTAATTATCGTAAAAAATCAAAATTATCTTGACGCATCAAAATTTACATATTTAAAACTTCGACAGATCCAAAGAGCGAATAGTAAACTGTCGTAACAGATTACAACCGATGAAAATAAACCACCACAATAAGTTGCATAGAAATGATAAACCGCAATAAAGTAAAAGAACCCAGAGGCAGGTTCTTATGATCGAATCACGGCGCCATGTCGGGTGATATTTACATATATGTGCAAAAAGTTTTATAAGTACGGTGATCGATACATTCATTGAAAGAGATTGAGAAAATTTTAAATTTTATTCTGTGAAATCTTAATCTTCTTTGCAATGCCTTTTATTTCACAGAATTATTTCTTTTTAGTTCGAAATATGACGTAAGAAATAAAATGCTGATATAAGATTCCCAGCTTTTGTTTTTCATATTACTTATTATTTTTAACTTTTAGCCTAAAAATATTATATTTTTAAAATAACGAGCATTGCAAATAACGAAACATATTATAATTATATTTTATTAATATTATATTAATCTTTTGTAATCATTTCAAAATTTAAAAAGATTCTTATCTAATTTAAAATATGATAGTAATAAGGCTCAATAAATTAAAAAAAAAAACGAGAAAGGAAAGGAAAACGAGCCAAAAGTCTGTCGTTATAGTTTAAAAAGTTAATAAATAAAACATAATTTAGTTAAAACCTAAACTTTAATAACATGTGCCGGCTATAAACAAAAACAAACGTTTCGATCCTTATCGGATCATTATCAATTTGATAATGCACATTTGACAATTTGACAATGGCACATGTTATTAAAGTTTAGATTTTAACTAAATTATATGTTTTATTTACTAACTTTTTAAACTATAACGACAGACTTTTGGCTCGTAGCCCTTTCCTTTCTCGTTTTTTTAAATATAATTTAGTAATAATCGATAGAAACAGCTTATTGAATTTAATTGTAAAGATTTAAAATTAAAGGTATCAGGATTCCATAATCCATGTTCTTGAACAAATGAAACCGTATTCGCTGATCCACGAATGTATATGTAAAGGAAAATTCTGTCTTTTAACGCTCCTTATAGAATGCCCAGAGCATGTAACGAGCGAGGTAAATTCGTTCGGTGGCACATTGCACAAGTCGTGTTCCTGTAAGTGGAAAACGGTAGCTGTATTCCGTCCGTTCGGAATTCGAGATGATAACGTTAAGTGTCCTAATTACGTCCCACGCGGCTATTACCATCCACCCGTATTTTTTTTCCTTTCCCGATTGCTGTGCAGAGGAGAGACCTGGCGAGATCTCTCTCCGGAGGGGATTTCTTCGAAACTGCAATTACAGAAGAAGTTGGCGACGATCATCCGTACGTTTAATTAGAATTTTATTAACACGAAGAGAAACAAACATTTATGTGTTCATTTCCCATGAGAATTTCACGATTCCGAACAGCGTTAGGAAAGAGTCGAGAGATTATGCAGAAAAAATTGCATTCCTTGAGATTTGCAACAAATGAGATTTAAGTGTGTCCAGAATTTTTTGTGGTATATGCAGTTTCAAGGTAGATATTGTTAATGTGAGGATAAGGAGACGATTTTTCACGATTAAACCCAGTCCTGCACACTTTACAAAAGTATCAAAAAATTTTCGGAGAGAATTACTGCAAACGTCGACGACATGAATATCCTGCGTTAGTAAGAATTGATATACGTTATCTGCGGTCTTGCATGACAGCTTTATGTGATGCATAAAATGTGCTTACACAAAGGTCGCGAACAGGGATGCGACTCTCTTGTAACTGAGCTTCCCTATCCGGAAATTGTTTTATTATATATATATATATATATATACACACACGAGATGAATTAAATAAAATAAAAAGACACTTAATGTAATTAAAATATTATTTTATGGAAAAGCAAAGTCAATTTCACAATTATTCTGACTATCATAGTCACAACTATCATAGTCAATTGTTGTAACTATTTAATGAACTGTAAACCGGCATATTTATTACTATATTTTGTTATAATAAATATATTTAAATTAATAATTAAATAATTTCCGCGTTTTTAATTTTATTATATTTAAAAAGACAAAAATATTGACGTCATTGATACATGTAACAAACAAAAAATCGGATATACAATCAAATTCTGTATCCTTTTCTTCAATATACAAGTATCAAATTTTCGATATTTATTCAAGATATAATACAGAAGCAACTAAACAGCAAAAATAAATTAGCTATTATCTTGCCATTACAGAATTAACCGAATTTCACTCATAATTTCAATCACTCTATTCACTCTCGAGTCACACAAGTATCTATTAACGTCGCCTTTTCTTGCGCCAATTTTTGCCGATTGGCAATCTAGAGACTCGCGAGTAGCTTTCGCTCAGCGACAACAATTATACAGTTTTTTGCTATTAATATATCGAAGGTCGATGGCTGTAATTTACGCGTGTCATACGCGGCTTTCTACTTTCCATTACCGGCTTGCGAGAATCGGCTGTCCTTAGGAGGCTGATTGCGGGTGAATATGAATTTTTTTTCTTTCTTGATAGGTCGCTGCTTGAAACCATATGCGTCTAGATAGTTACCAGCAGGCTGATGTATCTCTGTGCGGGGTGCACACACGTACGTATATGCAACGCGGGCTGGTTACTCGTTCGCTTTTGCGTTACGTAAGAACCACGCCTAAGTCCGGAGCTGGTCTCAACTGTCTTGCTTTGCTACTGCCGTAGCTGCGATCCGAGAAGTCGGGCACGGCGATCGAGAGTTAGAATTCAAGTTTTTGAGGAAAAAGTCAAATGTCACGAGTATTCGCGTGCAGGTAAAATAATAGAAGGTAAATTGTATCGCGAAAACTTATCAATTGTTCGAGAACTTTTTGTCTTTTCTTACCTCTTTCCTCCTTTTAATTCCTTTAAATTACGACACAAGAATAACGAGAAGGAAAGGAAGGCTTGATTGTAATCGTTCATGTCGAAGGCCACGGAAAAATTCCGATATGCCATAAGAAGCTTCGTTACGCGGCTTTCTTAGATCTGCACGTTTTTCGCTCCTGATCTGTAACGAGACACCGGTAGCGGCGTTTTCACTGCGTTCACTCTTCAAGGAGATCACTCACCTTGACCATTACCACGATATTAATCATGAAAATGCTTTTTACATTTTTATATTTTTAAATTATTCTTCTGTTAAATAATGATATGTTGAAATATATATTTAAGTATGCTAAAAGTTTATTTTATAGAAAATTTGTAAAATTTATTTTAGCGCTAATATAACATAATTAATTTTAAATGTGTTGGAAAACAAGAGAAAAATGTTATTAGATATAATATAATATTTCAAAAATTTATAAAAATTAAATTATTAATAAAATTATTCTAAAAAGAATTAAAATATATATTTATTAAACTTATATCAATTTGACATTAGAAAAATGTGTCATATATTTTAAAAGATTCGCTATTAATTTTAGAAATTCCCATTAAATTGCAAGACGAGGAAATTAAATTCTATTAAGGATTTCGAGAGGTTCTCTAATGAAAATCCATCGACGCAACTCAATCACTCATTGGTATTACTCGCTCAAAATGTAAAAAAAAGAACTATTGTCATTCACTGTAGCTAGCTAACGAGGTGAATTGGCTTTGCAAAATTGTCAAGATCGTTTTGAATTTTGCAGCTAGCAAAATCCAATCGTGCTCACCATGCGCGAATCCAAGCTCGTATCACCGCAAATGTACATATAAAAGGATTCTGCAATGTTATGCAATGCAACGTTTTGCGATTCGTATTTTGGAAACCCATTCAATTCTGACCACTTGATTTTAACGTACCTTTATTGTGAATATTTTTGAAAAAGAAATGCCACAATCGTAGATATATGTATGGTATTCACACACACACACACACACACACACACACACACACACACACACACACACACACGTAATGTTCATTTTAGTGAAAAGGTTTTAGAATATGAGCGCCAGGAGATGCACTTATAAGAATATTTGCGAAATAACGCTATTTCTTTCAAAATATTATTTAAATCTAAACGCAATTTACATAATAAAAATGTATCATTATCATAAACACGCAAACTAATAAAACAAATTTAATTTCAAACTGTTTGTTAAAGATCGGCAAACATGTGCTATGAAATAATAAAAACATATGTGATTCAACCATATTGATGTTCTCGGATATATGGAATGTATTTCTCAAACTAAACCTATACAAACTTATTTCGTCTCAAGAACCAATACATGAAAGTTCGCCACATCTCAGAAACTCTATGTATCAGGAACGTGTACATTACATAGAACATAATCACAACTTATAATTGCATCTCTATAAGATTAGTACATTCTAAGGTTTTCGATGTAACCGATAGGTTTCGGCTCTTTCCTAAGAAGGAGTTCTAGAGTTTCTAATATATTTTGGAAGGAGCTCTGATGATTAAATAAAAAAGACAGACATTCAAAATATAAAATGCTAATTTCATGTTTACGTCCACATACACCTCTTTCTTACGAGTTTAATTAATATGAAAATTAACTAATTATTTTATGCCCAAATTAAATAACACTACACATATTATATAACTATATACATACTTATACAATAATATTAGTTACGGTAGAAAACATGAAGTCGGCTCTTCCAAAAACATTTTGATAGAGAAATGAAAATTAGATACAAATGACCAAATAATCATGTGGCATGCAGAAAGTCGGTGCAGTTACGTAGTCGCACGCATGGTTTGTTACGAGAAAATCCTTATAGTTACTTCACTTGTAGTAACACCACGCGCGGCGGCGGAAGTCGAGTCGAGGAATTCATGCGGTCGGTCGCACAACACTGATCGAGGTCGGGATGCATTTATACCTACAAAAATAAAAGACGTATATGCATGCATACGCGAGATTTCACTAATATCCAGCCGGCTTAGTTTCCTGGCTTTCCCCGCGAAATATTCGCTCTCGCGCAAAAACGTCGCAGACGGGACTCTCAATCCGCTTTGTATTTCGAAATGCGCATACGTATCCTAAAACGTGTCCTAAATCTTTTAAGTTTCTCCATTATTCAAACATATTTTAACAACTTCTAAAACTTTGTATCGTATGTAGTTTCAAATATTGTACATTTACGGTATCGAAATCCGAAATATGAAATTATTGAAATTCTATTGATTTCAATAATTTTCAATCCTTTATTTTATGTTGAGCAATTTGTAACTTTAAAATTGCGGACAAATTACTATAGAGATTACTTTTATATACAATAAAACAGTCTTTAAATCGTTGGATAAAATCGGGCGAGCTAGCAAATAAAACATTTGCATTTATGCAGCGTGCACATAACGCGTATTACGTAAAAGCGCGTGTGTCGACCACAAGTGAAATCGGACTGAATGCTATAAAGCGGAAATCAAAGTTCAATAACTTCATTATTAGCGAACGCGCGCGATTGCTAACAAATTCCTCAACGCCGCGCCGTGTGAAAATTGGACGCAAACCGTATGTAATGTTGTATTATTTCAGCGTTAATCAAAATACACATTTTCAATACTTTTTTTAATAAAAAAAAAACAAATGAAGAGCTTCCTTTCATCTTTTATCTACATAAAATGCGTTTGATGTAAAAATCACGTTGCTATGTAAAACAAGCCGCGCTCGAGCGATAATCCGGTAAACAAAATTTTCAATGAACACAGTTTATCCCCATCACGTTTTCTATCGGGCCGATAATCTCCTTCGCCATTCCCGCTATCTACTTCCATGTAAATACATTCGCAATAAGCTTATCAGAGTCGCACTCGATTAACACTCCGTGTAGATTGATGTCGGATTTCAATGAAAATTCAGATTTACGAAAATCGTACTTTTCTCACGTTGGGGATAAACATGGAGGACCATGTATATTTTCGATTCAACGCGATAGTTTCGGTGACGGAATGATAGTACGCTGCCGGCACGTTATTTCGAGCCCTTTCGGTTCCATCGATTCGCGAGAACGCGGAATCCTTTCATACATCCAACAACAGACTTCTCTCATCGCACACGAGCGTTTCACGGTACTGTGAATACTGTGATTGCGCTAGCTCTATTACATATCAAATGCAGACTTGATCGCGAGTTATCTGTATTTTTCGTGAATTTTCGTATTCACGGGAAAGTTAATCTGATTACTAACAACGCGTGGAATAATTTTCATGGTTCGATCATCACATTATTAGTTCAATCGGGCATGCTGTAAACACCAGGAATTTAATTACGCACACGTGGAGCGACTACTCTCAATAAGGGCGATCTATGTAATCTGTGCGCTTTTAAGCGTTGTTTATTAAATTTCGTTTATTAAATTTAATTCATCGATTATTATGATGGTCAATTTGGCCTAACTAATATTTGTATACTCAATTGTACATACATTTGTATATACATTTGTACGAGATCGAAGTATATACCAAATGTACAAGTTGATGCTTAATAAATAATGACCAATTTAATTATATTGAACCAAATACAATTTCTATTGTATGTATAAATTGGTATTTTATAAATATACGATCAATTGCGCCAAATAGTGTTTCTATAAATAAAATAATTGCAAAACGTTTTTCCTTACCAATGTATGGCCGAATTTTTAAGGCATCTAAATAATAAAAAAATAATATCACCGATAGCTTTACTACTGTCGTTGCAGAAACGTTGCGCTCTGAACAACAGAAAAGCGTGGATCGGTATCCGAGGCTAAGCTATCAAAAATGCACAGCACAATATACGCTAAAAATTCGACTCCAAAATCCACGATTCAGATACAGTGATCCCCTAAATTCGAGAAATCGTATTTAATTCCAATTGTATATCACTTATTTACGGCACGCAAGTACTGTAGGAAACATCAATTATATTTGCACGATATTGGTTTTTTAATCGATTTTCGACAAATTCATTTTTGACATGTTCAAAAAATGCAGTATTAAAGATATTTTCGTTATTTAAATTTAATATATCAGTATTCTAATATATCTCGTTAATTATGTTGTGATTAATTACGTAATAAATAATAATCTCATTGATATGTATTGTGTTAATAAATTTATTATTCTACGTATCGAAATGATGATAATAATAATTGTTAAGAATTGTGCTCATTTAAGTTAACATTTATAACTATAAAATTGACACTTTTGACTGAAAAAGGTTGCATCTGCATCCACCTTTCCTCCTCTTTTGCATCATCATTATCACGATAAGGCAGTCGTTACCACTTTAATCGCGGAGAGTCCGCACCTTTTTTTATCTACCTCTTGTATTTCAACTAGCCAGAGAAGAAAGACCTTTTCGGCTTTGCGGGTCGACGGAAGAAACGTGTAACAAAAACACCGGATGAGTCTCGGGAGAAAGAAAGAGAGAAAAAGACGGGAAGCCACAAGAAGCGTGGAAGAAAGAAAGGTGCGAGCTAGAGGGTCGTGCCGGCAGCCTTGCCATTGAATTAGAATTTCCGAGTCGTTAATTTCCGTCGGCTCCGTAGAGAGGAAAGGATGAAAGGATACGAAAGGGATTCTCCAAGGGAGAAAGACGGAAATGAATAAAGGGATAGAACGCGGGCATCAAGTAGCAAATGCGGACGAAAGAGGGTGGCAGTGGCAGACACCGATGGGTTTTTAGAAGGGGGAGGGGGATACAAGTTTTCTCTGAGAGAAGCGGAGAGCTGGGGTTTCCTCTTTTTTTTCTATCGCTTTCCGCAGAGACGCTGGCTGGGATAATTTCTTCTCCGGGCTACTTTATCCACGCTCGATTAACTCCTCTTCGAAAGAGTCCGGTCGCGGGACCTTGCGCAGTCAACGGTGCATGCGATCCGCGGTTGCATAATGCGATAGTTCCAGACGCATGCAACAGCATCGATTGCTGGAACTGCGGTTTTAATACGCTGTCAGATTTTTCCTTCCTAAAGCCCTGCATTTCCTACCGTCTGATAGATGGTTACTGCCGCCAGTTGCTCGTATCGGTCACCATTGCTGAAACGGTACTTCGTATAAAGTACGGAGAGAAAATAATTATAATATGAAATAGGAAAGACAGACATCGAATTGACGCAAGAAATTGAACATTTTATAAAAAAAAAAGTATAATAATTCTGTACTCTAGAAAATATTGGTGTGAATTTAATATTATGCAGTGTCTATATAATTCTCACTATGTTAGTATTAATATTAACATAAACATGGTGTGGATACCATGAGTTTTAAATCCCATAATGGTATTTGATATAAACAAAAGAGGTTGTAATAAATCCATATCGACATTCTTCCGAACAAATATGCGTTTCTGTATAATTCTTACTTATATCGCTGAAATAAAACATCAACTTGCGAGATCACGTTCAATCAACGAATGATAAATAATTAAAACGTGTGAGGCTCGATAGCGGCGGAATTAAAGGGAGATGTAATCCGCGGTAATACCGCGAGTGCATTGTTTCGCGAGAAATGGCGATTAATTTTTTCTCGCTCCCGCGTGCCGATTGCCGCCATTTGTGACAGATAACTTGATTAATGAAAATAACGCTGATCGTGCACGCTTTATATCCAAATACTTGCAACCATCTGATTCAAGACGCTTCTGTTACGGAGATACCGACATCAATCGACAATAGTTTACATAACGCTATGATTATTTTCCGGTGAAAAAAAGACAAGCGTGCGTCTCTCTTTGTTATAAACTTTGATGTATTATAACATAATATACCGAGAAATCGATTGCGTAATGTAAACCTTCGTCTAAGCTTATTGCAGCATCGCACAACAAAAGAATAACACATGTAACTGCGGGTTTCTAACGTTATTGCGCGATGATGTAATTATTGCGATTACAAAAATGATGTAAGATAATCCAAACAATGGATGGGTATAAAAGAATAAATATCATTAAAATAAAAGAAAGAGTACGAAATGTCAATCATGTTTCTTTTACGTTAATGCACGCAATGAGAGGTTCAATCGAGCTAGAAAATTCTTAAATATGTCAGAGCTCATCATACGATTGAAATATACAATAATCTTTTACACCACGTTTATTATATTTATATTTGACGTATGTTACGATAATATATAGAAATAAAGCACGTGGCCCATTGTATATTTAAAATTTACTTTTCGGGACAGGGTAATTCAATTGGTACGTAGTCTTGAAAAAGAGCGCAGTAATTGCTCCCTTGTGATGCCAAAGGTGATGTACTTAGTGAAGTTAAGAGGTTAAAATTGCAGAGCACGCCCACAGACGAACGGGAGAACGTCAATTTAGCAAAGTAATTAAATAAAGTAATCAAAAGGATTAAATCAAGCAGTTTGAGGCATTAAATGAAACAACAAGGACACGGAGAGCACTCCGACTAGAATTCTAGTCAGGTTAAGATCCTTGTCAGGTTCTTATCAGGACCTGATGAGGCTATCCGGATAAGGATCCGACTACTGTGCTGCGTTACATGACTGATCTGGGTACCTATCATGGAACATGTCGGAATGAATTCCGATCGGAATTATTCCGATTTCCCTAGAAAACACAATAGAAATCTAGGGAATAATTGAATAATTCCGATCGGAATCCATTCCTACTTTTTCCATGATAGGTGCTCAGGTCCCGATGAACTTACCTTATCAGGACCTGATAACGTCGACCTGATTAGGACCTGCTAAAATCCCTGGATAAATTTCTAGTCGGGACTGTACACCGCGAGTGAGTGACGTTTTTGGTTATATACGTAGTATTTAATCTGAATCAAGTGGAGTGAATGTCAAATACAATAACGTAAATTTTTTTCGTATATTGTACGAATGCGAGTTAACTACCGATGGAAAATATAATATGAGTCGGAATTTTTGCAGAATTCGCGGAAAGATAAGCAAGTATGAATAAACGTATCCGCGTGTTTAAATCCGCACAGCGTATATCATTTAGCAAATGTTTGTAAATTAACAAGCAAGCAAAAAATATTTTTTATTCGCGCATTTTCGCATTTCGTGATTAAAATTATCGACCGTTTAAAAATCATCGAAATGCTGAGACACACTTTAATTTCATTAATCGGCTACATTCGTTGTTATCCTCTTATGCTGTAGTCTCTGAAATATTTCTCAGTAATAGTGAAAGCGTTTACTCCACACATTAGTCATATGGCATGGATACTGATTGAAAGGAAGTCAAATGTGACGTTATGAATTTCACTCTGTCTTGCGCGTGTATGTACTTCGCGCTGATATTTCCGGCATTTCGATACGCACGATTTCAATTAACTGGCCGCCGACGAATACCCGGGAAGGAAGATAATAAAAAGACGAGCGAGAGGGTGCGAATAGCAAGTTCCATTGACTTTTATGTGCTATGAGCGCGATGGCGAAACACGGAGAAACGCGATTGGCGCACCACGCAGGTGGGAATTCGTTGCGTAAGCATCTCGGTGCATTACGTTATCAGCCTGGCGTGTTATTATGTTATCATTTTTCACGGAGCCACGGGGAAAGTGCCAATGGAGTAAATTTAATTATGCCTTAACGAGATGTATCGGGATCTCGCCAATGCGACGTAGCTGAAGAAAAACAGAAAAATTCGAAATACACGAACCGCATTTTCTCGACGATCCTTATCGCTTGTGGCTGTATTGGTAACACGTACTATCAGCAATATTCTTCCTCCATAAACGTAACGTTTCGTGATGATGTTCTGAGAAAACATTTTAAATTTCTGAATTTCTGTATTATGATTTACCCTATCTTTTATTAGTAAACAAACATTATAATAAAATATTTGTATAAATTTTTAGTTTTTAGTTATTTTATTACAATTATCAGTCAAATGTTTATTATTTTTTTATCAGTTTACGCTATCGCTTCTAATAAATTTCGTTATTGAAAAAGTCTACATTTTATTTTAAAACAAAAAATAATTTAATATTAAATTTTTATATTATAACATTATATTTTATTTTTTATTTAATCGCTCTTGTGATCATATAAACATTCAAAATTTTTTGAATAATCATGTATTATGTTAAAACTTCAAATGCGCGCTATTTGTTGGAAGAAGATAAACAAAAATTGAACGGGTGCGACTAATCGCTTTGCTTCGAAATACCTTTTTTACAGCTCGTTATACCGAGTTATTAGCAAATTAGGCTGCAAAGTTTACTGCCGCAAAGGCAGAGAATGAAAACATTTCCGAAAGAATTCTTAGCTTCACGAGGCTTATTATTACTAACGACTGTAATTTTGTTCAGATTTTTCCAAGTGCGCACATTATCGCTGGAAAATTCAATACATGTTTTATTTCTTTTTATATTATAAACATAAACATTAATAATAGACATACTTTTTATTAAGTATACGCTCAATGGTAATTTTAATCTGTTTAATTGTTTCTGGAATTTATAATGCACGAATTATATCTACAAATAGGCTTGTATTACCTATTCATTTTGCGCTCACCATTTATTATATGTGTATTCGACATTAATTATAGACCATTAATGCTCAGTAAACGGCGTTGCACGGCTGTATGTATCTTTTGTATGTAATCTCAATCGACTATTATATTTCCAGTCAGTGACTTTTTTGGCCTGCGAACATTCACAGTACTCGAATATCTGCGGAAAATTCCGCGAATGCTTGGAGAATTTTCATAGTTGGCGGCATCGCGCCGCATTGGCGCCACTTCATTTCCGCGTCTCTGAGATCATCGAACTTGACTGCTCGTCGACTGACGGCTACGCTCATTTCATTGATGTAAAAATGTCCAAGAGCAGAGTCGTGGAGAGTACTCGAGTCGTTTTTGTCGAGTCCTGACGATACCGGTAAGAAAAACAAAGAGCCGTACATCGCGCTTTTCTTAAGGCAAGTGAAAGGAAATATTAAACGAATTGCGCATAACTTGTTTCGGCGCTTATATTATACAACTTCTATGACGGCAAAATAAAATTTAGATATTGCACGTGAGCATAATTTTTTATCGTACTAATTGCTCTTATGCGACATTAATTATTTCTGCGAATGTCTCCAAATGATTATTTACGAACTCCTAACAAGAAAAGTGTTTTACGCATATTTTACTATTCTCGTAAGTATATCTTGTGTATTTTAGATATTTCAAGACTTTTGAAACAGTCTAGAAAATTTTAGTACAAAATTTGATGCACTTATCATTCAATTTAATATTAAATAGGATTCATATGCCGGTATGTCAAACGATATTCAGCTATTTCATATGCCAGTCAAATGTTATTAAGTCTATACTAAATTTAATTATTTGTTTCACAAGAATTTTTTCTCTTAGGTAAAAATAATTAAACAGACAAGTAGTTAAATACAAACTTTGAGACATTAATGAACAACGCTTTTGCAACAGAATTCGCTGTTAATGTATTAAACTTAAGGACAAAGTTATGAAAAGGCAGCAGAATAATGGTCGAGATTCGCAATGGAGAAAAGTAGTTGAAATGTTCTGCGGATGAAATACATGAATTTTCCTAATGTTTCGTCGAGAAGATTAGTGTTCGGTTAATGAGTAAGTTGTAAAATAAACGATTATATAAGTCATCGGAAATTTACGGCCGGTTCCACCCGTTAAATAAATCGTATCTCGATCTTTCTAAATTGCCAGAAATAGGTAAGCGGTTTAATTGCGTTGCATTCAAGTTTGAAGATGTGTCACATAAAGTTCCACTAAAGATTCGAGATTATTAAACTTCGCGGTCGGATTTTAGCGTGTGCAATATTAATCCGAAGCTACTTTAACAATAGAGAATCCTGCTCGCTTCCCTGCGAACTTCAGTCAATTACGCGCTTCATTAATTTCCGGTGGCGCACATCCCTCTTGTCAATCGATGAGAATTGCTTCCGCGCAGGAATCGTGCAAAATTCGCGATATATTATAGACTTGAAAAACGATTAATTCATACAAGCATTATGCTTTCTATCGTCAGATCGAATAAATAAATTAATTACCGGTAGTCATTATATGCGTCAAGTGTACGGTGTTATAAAAGACTTATGGGTAACCTTATACATATTTCGTAATTTTGTTTCTTAATATGCGGCATTTATTTTATATTATGTCGACCTGAAGCGATTGCAATGTACTTGCAATTAATTTAACTTACTAATGTATGCGCATGTGTGCGCGCATGTGTACGTATAATAAACGCATAGTTAAGTGTGGGGTCGTGGAATGCAATGCATTTTGCAATTATCGTGCATTAGCTGTGCCTGTATCGAGTACACCGATTTGAAAGGCCGATAAGGACATATGGAATATAATTGTAAGTTCGAATAAGCGCACGACGGAATAAAAGCTAACGTTACGCCAACGTGATTTCATGCGTAATATGTGCGGGGTATAAGCAAATTCCAAAGAAATCTACAATAAGGCCATTTAACAATCTTTTTCAATCTTTGATGTCGAAGAACCTTTCGTAAATCTGCCATAGAAAGAGAAGCAAAAGCAAAGTTAAGATTTCATTTAAAAAATTTATATTTATCTTAAAATTTATATTAAAAAATTTATATTTATCTTTTAATAAAAAGAATAAAAATAATTTAATTCGTTTAATTTTAAAATATGTCAAACATATGTCAAACGCACATCCTCAATAACAAATTCGAAATTAATTTAATTAAAAAAAAATTTTTTTTATTAAAAAATTTGTTCATTTAAAATCCATTGATTTAATTGATAATAATAATCGACGTGATGCAGTGTAATAAAAACACATGTTGTATTCTCATTAAAACGTACAAATAGTAATAGCTATGTTCTTAAAATATTTATAATAATATTAGTTTAATTTATTTATTTATAATAATATTGATAAATATCAATTTCTTTTGCTGTTATAATAATAACAGTAAAACAAATTTATATTTATTTTTTATATCAACGACATTTTATTAATATAAACAACAAATATGAATTTGTTTCACTTATGACAATGTTAGATATTTTATATTACATTGCGCACAACGATTTGTATAATTAATAAAAATAAAATTTTCTGACTGTAATCTTTAAGAGAATTTAAATTTTTTCTTTCGCATTTTTCTTTTCTGTTCTTATAAAAATCTACATTAAAATATTATATAATTTTTTTCTAGTATTGGATAAATCTCTTAATACAAATCTCTTTACTTTCTTTAATATCTTACGATTATTCATAGAGTTCGAATGCTTTTATACAAAACCATTTAAATGTCTATTAATCCATGAGATTTTACAGCGACAAAGCGGAAAATACATTACATTGCTTCTAGAATATGTTTCCTTTTCAAAGCAAGGTCACGAGCAGCGCATTTCCTCTTTATAACGTCTCTAAATCCGAAATTTATCTCACAAAGTTTCGTATTGTTTAACTAAATTCCAGATGTGCATTGCTGACGAACACATGCACGGATCCGAGTATTTCGTTCTTGCAAATTATAATTTTACTTTGTACAATTTCATCATCTCTTCTAATTCTATTATTTACTCTGATATTTGCATATTTCTTAGTCATGTCTCCGCGAAGGAGAGACACATCGTTGATTAACTTGACATAGTTTACACGATTATCATGTTCGGCACGAAGGTAGACGACATATTTTTTACGTAAACACCTTGAATATTCGCTAATAAACATGACTTCACATGATGATGTGTATATGACTTGTACAAGAAACAACATATACTATAATATAAGTTATTTAATAATTCTTTACAACTAGAATGTTTGCAAATATAGAATAAATTTGATTACTTATCACTGGCGCTAGCACTTTATGCCAACTTGAAAGAACATCAAGGTTTCAGAGCTAAATGAAGCTGCAGATGAAGTTAGAGATCATAAAATATTCAAAGAAGTCGCAGAAGGAAATGGATACCGCGTCAAAGCGAGTACCAAATGCTGTGTGAAGCGTCTCTCTTGGAAGTGAAGGAGCTAAAGACGTTTGCACCATGTTAGCAAAGTACTCGAGATAGATCGTATAGGTGATCCGTGAAATTTTCGTGCTCGTCCACGGTGGTGCACGGTTTGTACCAGTGTAAACGGCGAGCTTCAACGTCGGTTTGCTTATACTAACAACACTAAGACGTTCGTCAAGCGAAACCGTCCTCGCTCGTTTCAGCAAACTGTGGCCATCATGCTTGATTCATAGACTCGGCGGTTCCGACAGATCTGCTCCTTAGCTTTACTTAGTGGGAAATTGTGAGAGTAGGTATTCACTTTAAAATTAAAGATACGAAATCTACGAGATGACTAACTTACCTAACCAAATAAACAATCCTTTTATTCATGTCATATATAAATTTCTTTGACGTGAAATTATTTAGTAAATAAACAGAATTTGTAAATATAACAAATATAATAATTATTTGTACTTTCACTTTATGTGTATTCTTTCCAAACTTATTAATGTAAAATTAAATTCAAGAGGAGATATATTCTTTAAATTTTAAAGTTAAAATATTTCTATCTAATATACGCTCACTCGTAAAAAAATGGACCATTATAACGTTATAGTGACCATTAGACTAGATAGAAAATATTTTACCGTATAAATTAAGAAAAAAATGCCATCGTATATTCTCCCGAGCTTAATTCTACAGCAATAAGTAAAATGTGTACCAGTAAAAATATGTACTATGTGTAGAGTAAAAATATATACAAATAGCTTATTGTAACGTTACAATAGCTCCTTTTTGCGGCTGAGTATATTTATGTTTAAACATGCTCAATAAAGTAGATTTTGAATTGAGATTACAAAGCTGAGTTGATTTTTGATCTCAAAGTGACCTGGGAATTTACATGTCCATGAAATTTTTTAATGCAAATTAGCGTGACTGGATTATAGAAATAGGATCGATAAAAATAAAATTAAAATATAGAAAAAAAGAACATAAATAATGTATAAGATGTATGTAAATTTAATTATTTGAATATACCACTAGAAGAAAATTATTAGATAAAATGCTATATAATAAATATATTTAATATCCATACATATAATAAATATACCATATTTACTAAATGTAGTGTATTTAATATATAATATATAGTATATTTATTATAATATATTGTCTAATATTTTTTTCTAATAATACTTGTATTTAAATAATTAATTTATCTCTTTACTATTTACAATCTGCCTCTTTCTTCTATATATTTTAATTTTATTTTTATAAATAGTATATTATATATTATTTATAATAAATATGGAATTATACATATATTAAATATTACACAATATATACACTTTTGCGAATTTGACAAACATAAAGTAAAAAAAATTAATACACGCACTGTTTCATCTAAATGATAGCTAAAGGTATTTAAGAAGTTAAAACATTTATATAAAATTTCCCGCAGATAATATGTTCATCGAAATTGTAACATGCAACTTCATGATAAGAAGCTTCGCTTGGCGATAGGCGCGGAGAGAATATGCGAAGGAACGCATAAAGTTTTACGGTATTTCAATATCCAAGACCATTATCTACCCCCATATATTATCATACAATTTCGCGAGATATTTCTCTTCTATGTATATTAGGATCAAATAAAGTGTAAGGTATGCATTCTATCACACGGTTCATCTAATGCAATATGCGATTAATTTTGTATCTGTAGTTGTACAATTAATTATACAATAATTTGTATTATATAAAAGTTAAAACAAAATTAATTTTTCATTATCAATTCTATATGTGCATGAGAAATCATATAGACTGAATTAGTTATCATCCATATCATATAAATTAAATGATTGAATAAATAAAACTCTGTGAATAATTGATAGATTCAAAACCTTTTTCGATACATATTTCCATTTAATTGAATTTCATTTATCGTACAAAAATATGATGTTAAAAAATATATCTATCTTCGAGAGATTTTCCAATTTTATCTCTCGTCTGTAAATTTAATTTTCAAGAAAGTCATTTTAGTGTTCTAGACGCGCAAATTAGTCATACGGCTAATCACAGCGAAACTACATATTAAAACTGCGATATAATCGCGTTATTATAATATCGTCGCTTGTTATTGCGATATCGTGGTGGATAACGGCGATGGTGACACAACAACAGCCGCATAACTCAATTCTGACGCGTTGAAATTGCCCTTCTAGGTTGCACCGCGAGGAGCCTATCGTGCGAGAACCGAAGGTATCTAAGCCTTTCCGTTCTCAGCTTTCGGTATTCGGAGCAGAGATTCGGATAAAAAGAGAGAGAAAGGATAAATCGCGCGAATGACGGTATCCCCTGAATATGCAACGAAATAATATATTGTCAGTCCGATATCCAATATATTTCCAGCTATGAAGTCCGCACTCGAATTATCGCGTTTTCATTTTCTCTGTTATCTATTATTTTCCGTTCTCTCCTCAATCCCTTTCGCAATTTCGGCACAAAAATGTAACCAGTGAAGGATTAGAGAATGACGATAATATTCTTATACAATTTAAATACTAATTTATTTATTAAGGGATATTAAGTGAAAAAAAAATAAATGAAATAATTTTATGTCTATATATATCTTTTTGTTTTTGGGGAAATAGAAATTCAATTAGAGTACAATATTTTTTGTGTTGCGCATTGATATGTTGATTCCGCAGGCAATAGAAGATTAATTCGAAACAAAAACCAAGATATATGGACAGATTATTGATGTGCATGCGTAAGAGATTTTTAATTATGAAATGGTTTAAACATATTTATCGTTGTAATTGAATTTGGAAATGTGTTTATTTCCAAACGCTAGTACAATAACAAATTATTTATCCCGCACAATTAAAATTGCAAAATTATTAAGATAAGATATCAAATAGATATAAGAAAATGTTACATTTATATAGTTTTATCGATTCGATTCAAATTTTATTTATGCAACGATGTAAAATCAACGACTGAATTTTAATTTTGTTTGTAGATTTATAGGACACATAAAGTTAGGGCGTTAAAATAAGGGCGTCGTGAAAAACGAAGAAAAAGGAGAAACAAATGGAAGAACATGAGAGAGAAACAGTCGCAAATTGCGAGAATTCAAGAAAGCTTGTGAGGGTATAAGGGTTCCCAGTTGCCTTAAATGACGATTCCGTGATACGAACACGAAGGAAGAAGACCGAGAGCAAAATGAACATAGAAAAAAAGGAAAAAAGTAGAAAGTAAGGTATGATCAATACAAAGGATTCACAAATTTTTGAGACAAGAAATTCACAAAGGAAGGACCGTCTAAATTGTTAAAACCCGATAGGCAAACTAAAATGTAATCTAGAATGCTGAAGGAGTGAATTTCCTTAAAAAAATTACTTATCGTGTCTCTTTATAGTCAGCTATATTTTTAAAGAGGAGATGGCATTGTGATAAAATATTCGTTGTCTCCATTCTTTTATCAGTTGAAGATTAAAACTCGTTTGATGAGGCAATGGCGCATGAAATCGTTACTCGTAGTAATTTCTTATTTAATATACGTAACACACAATATGCTATTGTCATGGTTTTATCATGAACGCAAGCAGAGAAAATACAAAAAATATATAATCCAGCTTCCGCTTTTCACAAAAAAAATTTGTTACGAAATTATATTTTGAGTAGCATTTTGCGCGCGCGCGCGCGTGTGTGTTTGTGTGTGTGTGTGTGAGATAAGAATGTATTATTTAAAAACTTACTTCCGATATAATTCCATTATTCAACCTTATAGATTACTTAAGTTTAAACAGTCTTGCTTATCTCACTACGTAAAGAAGATAAATATAATAGTAATAATAAAAAAAAAGACTCTCCGAGATAGATTGATTTATATAATGATATTTACAATTTAAAAAAATTATGCCGTTATTATTTTCCTACCATACATTTATTCATTAATATGCAACACAATAAACATTTTAATACACGGTTAATTACTAGTTTCGTAATTAAATTAGAAATTATGATCTAGGCGATCTATAACTTCTTTCTTATAAAATTATCATTGCTTGCATAAACTTAATACATGCATATTTTGCAACACATTAGTAATTTTTATGTTTTATAATCACGGGATGGAAATATGAAGTCGCGCGATGTAATACCATAATCATGTTTTTATCAGCAATAAAATAAAATTCTATTAATTAAGAAAGTTAGATAACCGCTCATAAAATTATAAAAAAAGTAGAATTTCTATGAAAATTTCTATGAATTTCTACAAATATTCGGTTACTTTTCTTTATTAAAAAAAACCATACGAAAATTTCTCTGCAACATGTAATTATTTTTTGAGCGTTTTAACAAAGGGCTAGAAAATTATTTTCGAGTTTTATAGCTAATTGTTAGCTTATCGTTTATTCGTATTGCTCATGCATGGTTTAAGGTAAGTTTCGCTCTATAACAAGTGCGACGTAACGAGTCGGCACCACGTGCGCGAGTACCAGCAATAAGCAACAGCTGGTCCATGTCGTATCTTCTGTCCGAATAATTCGCGCATTATAGGCCCCTCTTTCTCGCATTTTCTCCTCTTCCTTCTATATCCGCTCAACACTTTTCATATCGCTAAACTAGGCCACTTGAATCCTTTTTCTAGTAATACGTTTTAACATGTTATGAAACACAAAAGCACAATGTCGGGTACTATAAAGAGAAATCCATGTAAAGTGTTCCTAACAATAATTGTAGTAATCGACCGGTGCAACCAGTATTGCAACCAGCTGCTTAAAAATAATTCAAATTACGATAATATTCCTTTATTGCACGTTTAGTGACAGACACGCCAAATACGAGACTGATCTGTGTTATAAATTTCTATGCCGAATGGTAATCACGTGGCGTGTGCATGCGATCGTTACGTGCATCGCCGCACATATGTACGTCGTTCACGTATATATGTGCACTAATCTCGTGCGTGTGCGTATGTTGCGTTAAGTTCTCGTAATAAAACCGGACCTCGCGTCTACGCCTTTTCCCGTTCTGTAGCCTGCTCTCGTTTCCATCTTCGCAGGAAGTATTGCCCCGCCGTGAATTAGATCGGCTTCACCAGTGAAAACCGCAATGGACCGATTGAATTTCTAAATGGCCTAGAAACATAAACCGAAAATGGTTGCTGATTAGAAACCTATAGTGAACTTGATTACGCAGCGCAGCGGAATTCGGGATTGCAACTCGACGACATGTTAATTAAAAAATCTTAAAATATTAATTAAAATTACATGGATAAATATTTCAAAAAATTCAAATCTTTATGTTTCTATACACAAAATCGTGATAATCCGTAGTTCTATAGTTTGTTCTCAATAGAATTTAATTATAATTATAGATATTATTGTGCATATTATGGGTTTGGAATATCTGCAATAATAAGAATAGTACAAGCAAGTTACAATTATAGATGTTATTATAGATGTTGTTACAATTATAGATGTTATTATAGATATTACGAGAGATTTCACACACAGTATATATTCGTTACATAAATCACTACCTTTTTATCGCGTATCAATGAGAAGAACAGAAATAGTGACTGCACGGTGGGGAGAAATGGCGTACGCCAATAGCTCGAGCAAATCGGCATATGTTGAACCTAGTGGTAGTGGTCTCGGTGTAGCTGCGTTAGTGTTAGTGTCATTACTCTCGTCATGCTTCACAAGACCACTTTCACTGCCTTTTAACTTAAAGTCCATCTAACGTGATCGACTATTTCACGTTGTAGAGGAATCCCTGAATGATGTCGAATCAATACTATCTTTTTGCAATCTTCAAACTGCATTTTAGATCTTGAAATATCTCAAGAAAAAGAATCATTTTATAGAATCGATTTCAAAACGTAATTTTTGTATTGTAGAAGTTTAGAAATTAACTTTCAATTGTAATTGATTCACATATCTCTCACATAATCTATTTTGTTTAAAATGTTTTTTTCAATAGCCATATCTTGAAACAAAAATGTATTTATATATAGTAGAATTAATTTTAGTATTATTGAAGAATGATGATACAAGAAAAAATTTATTCATTTGAATGTATAATAGATATGAAAAGAAGATGAAAGTTACTAATAAAAACGAGAAAAATTACGTGGCAGTAATTTAAATCAAAATATGCTCCCGGCCTGCGGCTATGTTAGATCATGGTGTAGTGACAGGAAGCATAGCAAAGAGTTTAATGAACGATCTCATAATCATGAACATGCGTAATAAATACTCTCAGCCATGTTACACTGTCTTAGAATGTTAGTTAATTAATCACGCGACGGAAGTCTCCATATTATATTCGGATTTTTATTATACTCCATTACACATTAGTAATTCAATAAACGATTATATTATTTGGCAAATTAAAATAACATTTCGTATTCGTAATTAAAGACAAAAGAAATAACAATATGATGACAAATAATACAAAATAAAAAGCAATTTTTATTGTCCAACATACTCTAAATTTTTGAGAGTGAAATTTCACTCCAAAAAAGTAATAGTTGCGCCAGTACGGCAAGAATGAATTTCACTTCACTCCTTCAAGGAGTGAATTTCCTAATCTAACAAGGTTAACTTTAATGATTAATATCTCGCTTCGCGAGACATAGCGACGCTTTTTTCTTCCAGATTCGTTTGTTTTGTACAAAACCACGTTGAATGAGCCTAATTTCGTCAAGATTGGATGTAAAGGGTTAACCTTAACATTTATCGGAGTGATCTCAGTCTCTCCTTTCGGAGAGTGAAATTATTCGCTCCGCAGAGAGAGAGAGTGAGAGAGAAATTAAATTGAAAATTAACTCTCACTTGGAGTGATTCTTTCTGATCACTCTCTAAGAGGGAAAAAATTCACTTCTGCCGAACTGGCACACTTTTTTGGAACTTTTGGGAATGAAATTCCATCCCAAAAATTTAGAGTAAAAGAATATTTTTAATAATTGTTTTTAAATCAGTAAATAAAAATATCAGTACACATTATGCAATTTTTTGCTATAATATTATGTTTTGAATCATTTTTTCCAGTAGTGATTTTATCTTCAAAACGCAAAAAATCATTAAAATATTACAACATTAAATACAATTTATCTATTTATTGTTATAATTCCAATATTTTTTATAAAATAAATATAATAAAACTTAATATAAAAGAAATAATAAATAAATCAGATTGGATTTTATACGTCTAGATATCTATAATTTTATTATAGATTGAGATTTCATTTTTAAAACTCATATGGTGTACCAAGAAAAAAAAAGTTACAAAAGATTTTTTATTAAAATAATAATGTAAATTTTGTAAGACGTTAAAACTCAGAATTAGGAGTTTGAAACTAGTGAGGTTAAAATACTTTGGCACAACTTCCATTACTAATATTAATAAACTATAGAAAACTTAAACCGAAAGTTTATTTTGAGTTATTTCCTACTGAACAAAGAAAATTGAGAATTCGATTAAAGTGTTTCTTTTAATAATTTCGCTATAATCTTTTTTTTTAGAGCGGTTGCAAGAACTCTTGTTGATTCAACGAAAGGGCAATCAATTCATCCGCAAAGTATTCGTTTTCCCATCAAGACAACTGTCAAAGTGAAATAGGGCAGCAGTTTTGCATCGATTTACACAATAAATTGTTCCTAAATTGCATTCCGATTCTCTCGCAACACAGCATAACAATAAACTAACAATATGCAACCCGATTGATCAAAACTTTTCGTGTATTGATAATATCGGTATATCGATAAATTTGGATTTTCATTCTAAATATGTAATAAAAATATGACTGACCTATATTTTCAATGTTACTAACTATAAGTTAAATAATACAGAAATTATTTAAAAATGCATAAAGATAATAAATGTTGTTATAAATACGAGAAATAGAATATAAAATTTAATGAATCTAATATAATACTGTAAAATATGTTGTAATAATATCTCCTTTTGCTAAAAATAGCGTTATTATAGAAATAATAACGTTCAAAATCAATGTTCAGATAATATTTCGTAAGGCGATACAATTTCCTGATACTAAAAATACGTAATTACATAAAATTTGGCTCAAGTTCTAGAAAGTTACGCGCGTTAATTAATATACTATTTCTTGCTTTGCTCGTACTTTTCATCGCGTCTCGGCCTTGCGTCTCGAAAATGGAACGAAACGTCTCGACCGACTTGGTAACTGGACAAAATCCAACTCGCCTTTCGCCCGCGAAATTCAAGACCGGAGTGTTGCAGTTGGCGGTATATCGATTTCCACCTACGACGCTTTTCTATCGTGCGATTCCGGCTTGTTGCGGGTCATATATAACCTTGCAGTGAAGGCGTAGTGCCCGACACGCCCGAGCAATTCCCACAGCATTGGAGCACTGAAGCGAATGGTCACCATTATGGTGCTCACCGTGACATGTTATCGGTGTTTAAACAATAAACTCCATTTTTGCAAAAGATCTGCCAAAAATGTCCGTAGAGTTACAAATTTTTTGTAGTTAATATACTTCTTTAATTTGCAGATCATTAATAATATACATATATATAAATCATGAGAAAAATTATGTGCATGTGTGTATTAATTAACAAAAAATTTAAACAAGTATGTAGATTTTAAGTAAAATTTATAGCAAATATATAAATAATATCATAAATTAGTCCTTATTAGCAGCTGCTAATTTTATTAATATATTTTATACATACGTGTATATTTTATATTTTAAACTTTTTTAAGATGAGTAGGTAATAAGTAAATAAATGATCAAGTTGGAAATAAAAAACGGAAGAGGAAAGACATTAATTGGATGTGTCCGTTACGTGCAAAATGTTCTAATTACCAACATAAAATCTGCAAAGCAAGTACTGCTAAATTTGTACCTCCTTTAATTAAATTCATTCCGACAAAATAGCTTTATAAAGATACGAAGAGATACGGAATAAGCTGATAGAACTTTCTCTAATGTGCAACAATTTTGAATAAAATGGGGAAATAATAATAGCTATTACGATCATTATAGAAGTTTTTTTTTTTTAGAAAAAACCTTACTTTTATCAGCTAAAATTTTACGACTTACCGTTGAGATTGATATCATAAAGAGTCGCATTCGTACAGGTAGCAAAGATTCGTAAATTAACTCAGCTATCACATTATATTAATTTTCTATTAAATACAGAAAACATTGTGCAATAGTAAATATTTATTATGAGAAAATAATAGTAATCGATTAAATGCTCGCATTAAAATAACGTCGACTTTAAATGGATTATTAAATTGTAGGTTTCTAAATTTAAAATAGCTCCAAGCAATTTGGAAAGCTATGTATTTAGCAAAGCGAATATAAGATTTTGTCATTTAATAATATCATCTCTCGTCAGATTTTCGTTTGCGAGGTAATATCCAGATGGAAGTAAAATCATCGGTGTGTTAAATTTTAATTACGAATGTTCGTATTCCGGAATACCCAGAGGTTGTATCCTCGAGCGGGTTTCGGCGTGTCAACCGATACGCTACCGACTACCTGGGGTTTTGGAAGAAGGATAAACTACAGAGCTGCATAAGCGCTGCTTAATTAATTTCGAACCAGCGCCTTAAGGATGGATCTGTCTTGCCTCGAAGGTGCCGGCTCGCGCTTAGCCCGCCCTTAAAAGAAAGCCTGGAGTGAATGATAGTCATCGTTAGTCACCTCGCGCTCCAATGCGTTTGCCCGAATTTATCTCCGGTCCGACCGAGCTGGATTTATTTTTGGCATGATAAGTGGACCTTTCTATCGTCAGGAAGCAGAGAAGGAAGATGAAGAGGAGCAGAGATATGCTGTAGAGGCGCGATGGGAAAGAGGAAAGGATTATAGCCATGATAGAGATGGTCATTGTGCTATGAACTGGCTTTTCAACTTGTTCTCCACTTTTAATGTCTATTTTTTTATCACCTTCGTTTTTCTGAGCGCTGGTTTTTGCCGCTTTAATTAATGGTTTTGCTAATAGCAGAGTAAGGAGATGCATGCTTTGAATATTTTTATAAAATTTTGTTTTGCGCACTCATGAAACTGAATGAATCATGAATGTATGTCTATACCTGTAGAAAACTACGTCATGTAAACTTGTCTAGAAAATGTTATGTTAGATGTAAAATGTACATACATAGGTACATTCTTTTCAGCTTCGTTTAATTAAATTCTTCTCATTGTACACGAATAAGTATAATGTATACATACGAATAACATCCTGTACTTACTTTCACTTCCGCGGTTCCGCGATTCTCATATACCTATAAACTCGTAATACTTTCTTCTTTGACATTTAAAATAAAATAATTGTATATTTGGATTCCTAACAGGAAAAAAGAAGAAAGAAAAAATGTAAAAAATATGATCAAGAAGAATAGATTTAAAGTAAATTCTTATATGCTCTCTTGGCGTTATTTAAAGATTCACCAATTAAAGATTCAAATGCAATTTGTTTGTGATATTCTATTGTCGTGGTCACGTCCTCAACGATTGATAATGGTCGTTTCTCATTTCAGATTCGTAAGAGCTTGCAGAGACTTGCAATTATA
Source organism: Mycetomoellerius zeteki (assembly GCF_001594055.1). Classification (NCBI taxonomy): domain Eukaryota; kingdom Metazoa; phylum Arthropoda; class Insecta; order Hymenoptera; family Formicidae; genus Mycetomoellerius; species Mycetomoellerius zeteki. Next base: position 47,089 of record NW_017257403.1, on the reverse strand, counting down.
TTACAAACACTCGCGGTTAAGTCGTGCTTTGGATATTTTTACTTTGATATCTAAACGAAACGAGCGTAGAAACGACTTTGCAAAGAGTAATTGTACTGCACAACCAAATTTTCTTTATAACTCAAGAGGAGTTCACTTTTATTAAATTGTTCGCGCATCGTGTATCAGGTTTAACAAAACGCCGCGCCGTCGACTTCTATTGCTTTAAAGTTTACATGGCAGACAAACTTCCTTCCCCGCTCTAAATGTTTATCGGCAATATGAAAATTGAATTTTAATCACTTGCCGAAATTTATAGTACAAAATTTGCCGTGGTATTTCGAAATGGATGTCATTAAGATTGCGTTACTACGTATGGCGATTAATGTGCAATTTTCGTGTATTTCTGAATAATAAATTATTCGGAACATACTAATTGAAAAACGTAAATGTGTTGGAAAAGAAAAAAAAATCACATCTTTTATTTCGTGTAAATGTACTTTTTTATCATGTGCCTGCAGAAAGTGAAGTATGCTAAAATTATATTTAACGTGAAAATGATAATTCTGAGAGAATTTTATCTCTAAAATTCTTTATTATTCATAAAAGACACAGAGACACATTATGCAACAATTCTACAAAAGAGAAAGGAGGAGAGAGAGAGAGAGAGTTGCAACAAATTTTTTAAAGTTAATAATAAAATATAAAATTACTACTTTATTGAAAAGCAACGTAAAGGTTATGCAGTGAATTATCGCGTGGATTAAAAATAAATAAATTTCACAGTATGGTTATGATGCGCGTATAGCCGAAAAACGATCGCGAACGACAAAACTATATAGCAAAGCGACAGGAGGAAGAGTCAAGGATGAAAGTCGTAGTCGGTGGCTGGCTCGTTGGGTACCAAACGATCTGGCGAGGATCCAAGGCACTAGCAATCGATATATACGCACTAGCTTATGAACAATGGACTTGAATATCGCCGCAAATAAACGGAGCCATACAATTTCGACTCAGCGCGACTCAAGCGAGTTTAATATATATATAACTCGCTTCCAGAGTTCGCTGGAGAACAAACATTTTGTAAGAAAAGATGCTTTCACAGTAAGAATATTTTGTTTGCTCTGTGAGCTTTCACAGGAGGATACCTCTATTCAATGTGTATTTGTGTATTTGTAATGCTTTCAATAACGAAAAGTAACGAATATCGCAAGTAAACGGGACTATACAATTTATTATTGTACGATAATAATCTATCAATTAAAATTATCATTTAAGTAAATTAAAATTGCGTAAGACTTAATATTTTACTTTAAAAATTTACTAATAATTTTATTAAAATTTTACTTTTTACTAACAAATTTTACTAAAATTTTAGTAACAATTCAGATCAAATCTCGTTATAGACCAATAAAAAAAAGTAAATAATTATTCACGCACGCATAGCACAGCATGCATTGCGTTACGAAAGAGATGATTTAATTTAGAGTTGGCCAAATTTTTTCAACATACGATGCGCTCGACCATCTATAATCAAATTTTTATGAAAATAATTGTGTCAATTGAGATAAAATAGTTTTATCAAAAAAATATATATTTCTAAATACGCAACAAATTATTTATTACCATATTGTAATTCAAAATCAAAATATTTAAAGTGTATGTATATTTATGTAAGATGATTTTCATTATATAATTTTAATGTTATTATTTTATACGATAGGTCAATCAATAAGTAACTTTAATTTTGCTTTTAACAATCAATGTTGTAAAAATTAAGGTTATTTATTGAATTATCCACATTTATTTATGATACGTATGATATCGTACATTTAATAATACAAAAAATAATAAAAATGCTTTTATAATTTAAACAGTCTTAATAACGTAATTAATATTTATTGTTTTCTTGTTTTGTACAAAAGATGGTGTCTTAATTTATATTGTATTGCTTGGTTTTACTTAGTAGGTTTATCGATATTTAGCAGTTCTAAAATGAACATTATATTTTTCTGAATTTTAACTTAAATAATTTTAATTAGAATATTGATTAATATGTTATATTGAAAGGGGAAAAGTAATGAAGACTTAATAGAATCCAAACGTTTTCATATTTTCATTAATGAATAAATTTTATTAACATTATACTTTATCTTCTCTTTCTTACTAATTACATTGCAAATTTCACAAGCGTTTTAATTGATTTAAACGATCTTCTCTTTGTTTTACGATTTTTTACTCATAAAATAAATTTAAAAATTTCATTTGAATGAAGTATAATTTTGTTAACCCAATTAATTTATACAATAAGGAAAGAAGTCGCATTTGATTGTAGTCGCGTGTACGTACAATGGGTTTCACTGCATCAACTAGATATGAGAAAGACAAAGCGCGTAATTAATTCCGTCCGTGGAAAGAAATCGAGGTGCAGCCGAGCGAGGCACTGGCGTTGAGAATACCGAATTCTACGCGAAACACGATTGTTCGGGTGCAAAAGTATGTTACAAAGCTCAGGGACGTTGTATTCCGAATAATTTGATTGAGGAAAAATCAAGAGGAAAGGCACACAATGCTATACAGGATTATTGACCGATATTTGTCGTCCGCAACGGCGGATTTTTGTCACACAAGTTCGAGGAGCATCATGAAAAAGCACAAAACACAATGACACTCATTCACAAAAAAAGAGCGTTTTGTCAAGTCGCAGTTGCTCTGTACTTGATTTATCTATTGTAAGCGCGTATAGACGTGTCCGTATAGCTTTTCTGGAAAGAAAAAAGTCATTTCTGCGTACTGTGCCATGTCCGTATGCGATGCACTCGCTGCACCAGTGAGCAACTTACTTTAACTCTTTTGCGTTGAAATTCAACCCACAGCTATTGCGGTACATACGAATAAATCGCGGACGTGTGGTGCACTTTGAAAATTGTTTTATGCAATTGCAGCAAAGGGATTTGTATAGAAAATATTACGTACGTATCCCTCAATGTTCAAATCAAAAATATTTAAGTTAAAATTCAGAAAAATATCGAGATTATTTTAGAGCTGTTACGCATTCGTGCTTAGGTAATTAAGCGATAAAAAGCAACGAACTTTTATGGAAATTGAAAACGCAAATTTTTAATATTAAGCATCGATCCAAACTGTTCTTCAAATATTTTAAAATTTTTATCCGTTATCTCTGTGTATTTGCGCTTCACAAAATTGCAATGTTGTTTGTGTTTAATTACCGTTGTCAAATAAAAACTACAAATATGTATATACTCAAATACGTAATTCGCAAAAGCGAACAAATTTGCAATGCCGTTTTTTACTATTGTCCAAATCATTATCATATACGCTCTTTACATTTATACGTATGATATCACATACCGAATTGTAATGTGAAATAAAAAGGAAATTGTTCTCTCTCATATCTGTACATATATATATATATATGACAAACAGAAGAGATGAAATTACGCGCGTTCATTGATATTTCATTAGTTTACTGAAGAGAAAATCGTCACGCAAATATTTATTGGAATGCATGACTAAATTTTACGTGTTACTAAATATGACGCTCTTTTTTGTTTATACATACATTTTTTTTAACATTAAAAAATAAATCTGTATCACCATTATCTCAGTAAAATTTATTATACTATTATTTACATGATCGTTATATAAATATATTGTTAATACCACTAATGTTGTTATCAATAATAGACAATAAATTCACTTTTTATATGCCACGGTCATCACATATACAGGGTGGCCTACGTAAAATGTTACAAGCTAATAACTCTAAAAATATTTGTCCTATCAAAAAGTTATTCATGAGAAAGTTTCATATATTCGAGGGGCCTTTCTAACTACGTAAACAAAAATTCACCCCCGTCCCCCATCAAGGGGCGGGGAGTAATTTCAAAGTTTCAAATGGGACCCCCTGTAAAATATTACATATTTGGATTCTATGGAGAAAAACAAGTAAACTTTGTCTGAAACATTTCTTTGGAAAATGCTCCTATCAAAAGTTATGAACATTTAAACTTTTAGCCATTTTATTCATGATTGAACTCCATTGACACAAAGTTGTGTTCACGATACAATAAAAACGAAAACCTTGATGTTAACCAAAAGAAATATAAATACATACATTTATATCGGGAAACGTAAATACAGATCTACTATGTATTTGGTTAGTTTTGAGCTAGTTTTCATGCTATCAAGTTCGAAAATCGTGGAATCATTTTGACGTGGAAGTTAATATGTTGTTAATTCTGGAAGAATGTGAGAAAAATTATCGACGTGTAGCGCAATTATTTTTAGAACGTTATAATATTCAAAAATCGCACATGGCATTTCTTCGTTTAGAAAATCGTTTGCGTGTACATGGTCAATTAAGTGCAATTAAAAGACAAAAAATAAATCCAGTTAATGATAATAATTGTGCTAATATTCTCGCTGCAGTTGAAGTAAATCCACATGTCAATCAACGCGAATTAACAAACACGTCTGGAGTTGGACGGTCTTCAATACAGCGGATTTTGAAAAAACAAAAATTTCATCCGTATCGTTTGATTTTGACTCAGGAACTTTTGGAAACTGATTATGAATGTTTTATGAACGATTGTGTAATATTTTGCGAGTGAATACGTGATGCCATGATAAATGATTCATTTTTGCAAAATATTTTTTTTTCTGATAAAGCAACATTTACCAATACTGGACACTTTAATAGACATAATATGTACTATTGGTCATATGCATATATAACATCGTTAACGATAACATCGTTGGTCATTGAATGTATGGTGTGGAATAATTGGCGATTTCGTAATTGGATCATACTTTTTTGATGGTACTGTTAATACTGAATCCTATTGTAATCTATTAAGGAATCATCTTCCCTTACTTATAAAAAAATTACCACTTAATGTGAGAAGAGACATGTGGTTTCAACAAGATGGTGCACCTCCTCATTTTTCCAGAGCAACGCGTACTCTTTTAAATGAGATATTTCATGATAGGTGAATAAGCCGGGGAGGTCCTGTTCAATGATCCCCTCGTTCACCTGATATTACACCTTTGGACTATTTTTTATGGGAGTATATCAAAGAGGAAGACACATTTACAACGAAAGAAGACTTAAAACGAAGAATACAGCTTGCACTAAGGTGAATCCAGAAATGTTGTTTAGAGTTAGGTAAAGTTTTGTAAAAAGAATTAATAAGTGTTTAGATGTTAATGGTCAACAATTTGAACATTTATAAAATAATATTATAAAATAAAAAAAACAGAAAAACTATGAGTCTTATTTAATTTATCATTAATTTCAATGCACTCTACATTAAATATTTTAAATGTTTATAACTTTTGATAGGAGCATTTTTCAAAGAAATATTTCAGACAAAGTTTACTTGTTTTTCCCCGTAGAATCCAAATATGTAACATTTTACAGGGGATTCCATTTAAAACTTTGAAGTTACCCCTCGTCCCTCTTCAAGGGGGAACAGAGGTGGATTTTTTTTACGTAGTTAGAAAGGCCCCTCGAATATATGAAACTTTCTCATGAACAACTTTTTGATAGGACAAATATTTTTAGAATTATTAGCTTGTAACACTTTACGTGAACCACCCTGTATATAGGAAGTCAACTTTTTATGTCGCTGTCACGAACAGTTTATTATCCCATTAGAAAGGATATCACGACGGCTGAGGTACATGCTTTCGCAAAAATTTTGTCAGCAGTTTTCTTGGTGTTCCGCCAGAGTGTCACTATACGTTACTAAAGAGAGACACCATGGAACGGCGAGATGTCGCGACACGATAGCGTTTGATGATAATTGAACGAACGATTTTTCTACTGAAAAATTATATGCTGAATGTGTATAAGGCAATAATAAAGAAATATCAGGACAGTGCGACCGCTGTGACAGACATCTTAATTTAATCGTCTTTTCCGATAACACGGAGAAAATATATTGAAGAAATAGTCAGCGGGAATCCTCGACGGTAGAGAAACTCATTAAAAGTTTTTTTTCTTTACTTCCGCATTGATCGATGAATGAGCAAATGAAATAAACTACTCATTAGCTTTTAGTGAACCGTGACGTTTCGATTCAATTTAATTCGCATGGAAAACGTCTTTTTTTCGTGTACTTATTTTATTTTCTCTTTCAGGGAGCTTAGTTAAATCGTGATATTCAACAAGAAAGTACGAATCGATAAATCAGAAATTATGGAAGTATATAAAATTTTGCAATATAATTATCGCAATAAAACCAAAACTTTCAACAATAATTGTTAATAAACCTGTTAATTATTATTCTGCGGATGTCTTTGGCATAATTAAAGTTACATAACTTTAAAAGAGTTTGGCGAAGAAGAAAGAGTCTTTGCATTAATTGGAATTTTGGTTGAAAATGGACAAATTAAGATTTTCTGGTTGAATCTATTATAACTCTAGTGATAAGATTTTGAGATAATCAGAATTATGATTGATATGATTAGAATTTTCTGGTTTGTCCATTTTCTACCAAAAATTTTTCTTAGTGAAGGCTATGATAGTCGATTAGCAAGCAATAATGAAAAATTACTTGGTAACGTAAGAAAGAAATTGATTGCAATAAAAATGATAAAGAAAGGTCTTGTTAAATCGTAGTGACATCTTGAAAAGTCATTGCCATTATAAAAATTCAAGACATAATATATTATCGTCCTATAACATCTCATAATTCTTATTACTAAAGTTGAGAACACTCTGTATATCATGACAAGAACCGTAACTTTAAGCGCAGCTTAAAATTTAAAAATTTACATTTTTCACGTTTACATTCAATGCCATTAAAAAATGTTAACATTAGCAATTTTGCAGTGAAGGATAATCTAGAAAATGGAGAAATTAATTAAAAAGCTAAAATGTAAATAGAAAATGAAGTAATTGATGAACAATAAATAAAAGATAATCTAATTAAAAAATTGTTATGGAGAATCACCGGTTTTCGTTCTAAAAAGACTTAAAATATTTAAATGTGTGTATGAAATTCTGAAAATTGAAATGAATCTAGACAGTTGTTTCTAGTCATTTAATAAGAAATATAACAAAATTATAAATATTTGTGCAAACAAATCTCTGCTCAAGGAAGTGGCGTTCAGTATAATCCCGGAAAGAAATAAATGAATACCGGGAATATTCGTGTTAAAAAATGTGACGGTTTAAGAATATTTACGTCCGAGTAACTGACGACGGGAGGAAGAAAAGGACGTTTAAGAGGATATCAAATCGTTGATGAATGAGAACTTTATCTCAATCCTCTTTGCATAGCAAGTGGTCAGGGTCGTTGTTCACTAACGCGGATAAGAGACAACTCCGCTTCACTTTGTAGCCTTCTATCTATGCTCTTCCAGAAAACGTGTAGAATCAACTTAGATACTTCATTCTCCTTCCTACTTCGTTCTCTCTCTCTCTCTCTCTCTCCCTGCATTTCCTGCCGTTCTTTCCGCTCTTTCTCTGGAACCGCACAGTACGGAGAAGCCTTCGAGCCATTTTCGTAGTCGATATGCGTTACTTCGCTTATCCGACTTATTTCTTCCCCTTAAACCTCTGTACGCTCTTTTCGCTAAGTTTCATAGTTTTAGTAACACCATTTCATACCGCGTTATCTTCCGCAAACAGCGTAAAGGATGTAAATATTTAGGATTATCATAGCTCTTATATCTTGTGATACAATTAGGAATTTATCTCTAGAGAGAGAGAGAGAGAGAGAGGAGAGGAAAGGAGAGAAAGACAGAATATTAACAATCTTTGCGCGCCTATGGCAAGGTGATTTCTTTCGTATGAAACTTGCCTCTCCCACGTAAATCCTGCGAGATGAAGCTTTAATTCCTTTCCGCGAAACGTACGACGCGAACATTGTCAAATATACGAGCTTAATTTGGGAGCGTGGTCAGAGAAGACAAGCACAGTAATCCAGGTGGAAAGCAATTTCGGTTCTTCATCAGACTACCTTATATACTTAAAACGGAAGGAAGGTACCCTGCGTACTATTCTCGCCCTGTTCTCTTCCTACTTTCAACTATCTTTCCTTTCTAAAGGTGCTTCGCGTGGTAAGACTATGTGAGAAAGCAATTTTTAAACCATGTCACCAAAGCCTATGTAATAGCGCCAGATTGGATTGGCGGAGTTGCGATCGTTCTGCGAAACCGCAAGAAGTAGATCTCACACTTTGAGCCAAAGTATGGTCAGTGTCGAGGAAACTCGGTAATCCAGATAAGATGCAATTCTGTTTCTTGCAGTGTGTCTTCGAGGAGACAAGATATTGCGAGAGGCGGAGCTCTTCAAGTCTATCGATTCAATGCTCATTGTGTATTAAGCATCGCAACTCTGTATTTTAAGATTTTATTTTAGAAAACAGATAATATGTATACGTTAAACAAAAAATAAAATTAAAATTAGATTTTTTTAGACAAAAATAATTTTGTTAAAAACTATTTTTATCTAAAAAAAAAAAAAACTCAAACTGATTACTAGAGAATATCCAAATTTTTTGTAGCAGAATTGTTTATCATTTTTTAGTTTCTAACATAATTATTTTCAACAAAATTCTGTTCAAATATATCAGTAAATTTTAAATCTTTCAGCAAAATTGTTCTTCCTATATAATTCTTCTTAAACTTTCCCTAAACTTCGTAGTAATAATACAGTTTCTTTCGAGACTTTATATATGTCGCAATTACAGAAACTTTATATGTGTTCGAAATTTACAGTTTATCTGAATTTCCAATTGTACTTCGTAACTCCCTGACGACTACACGCCCGTGTCGCAAGCGACAAAATGGTCAGGGTCGCGTGAATCCGCTAACCTAGATAGGTGAATGCAGGCTTGTTTCTTTGTCGAGTTGTCTTCGGCACTCGCACAGGATATCGAATGAGGATTCTGTGTATTTCGTGCGCACACATCCTTTTCTTCTGCACATCTCGTATCTTTCTCTCTCTCCTCTCGTCTCTCTCTCTCTCTCCTCTCTCTCGTCTCTCTCTCTCTCTCTCTCTCTCTCTCTCTCTCTCTCTCTCTCTATCACTCACTAAGCACCCCTTTCGAGCTACCCCTCGAAGGCCACCCACTACCCCGCACTGCCTGTCCGCGCATTCATCCGGGGGTGGCGGTAAGTTCTCGCGCAGCCAGTGCCCGCGCGTCTCTCGCGATCGTCGGACCGCGCGTACGTAAAACGGGGAGGTTTTCGTCGTCATCGTCGTCGCGTGCGAATGTTTGGCGTGTGAATTTCGCAAACCGGTTGAAAAAAATCGCGTGATCTAATGCGCCGGAACTAGGCTCGATATTCTCCTGCGAGTGAATATGGAGACTCAAGGGAATGTTTTCGATTATTCGACGATGGGATCAGTCAACTCTCGCGATCTTGAAATTCTTTGGGGAGTTAGACGGTGATCGGTGAACGCAGAACTTGAAGACGGTTCGTCGCACGAATGATTAACGCAGTGTCTCACGGAGGAAAATTTTAACTTCAAAAAAGCTGTTGGAAAGCTAAACTTCATGATTTTTTAACATAAGGAATCAATGAGTTGATATACATTGTGAACCTAAGCATAGAAGAATTCTTGAATTTTTATTTCTTTTAAGAGCGAATAATGATAAAGTGAACGAGATGCGATATATCGACGTGGTAATAAAAAACATATGAGTGGTTTTAAAATCGGGGAGAACAATTAATTTAATCGTGTGATGAGAAAGCAAAAAAGATCACGGTAATTCCTCTGAGAAAAGTGTGAGGATGATAGAGCATATCAAGGATTAAAGGAGACGCGTCGGAATGTTAAGGGCGTCATGCTTGTTCTGAACCGGGTCGAATGAACGAAAGAAGAGTTTTATCTTTTATCTTTCTAGAGGATCGTTGTCGGCAATCATGTTGTGCGAGACGAGTCTCGAGAGACGCATCAATATTCTTCTACATTGCATAGACAGATGTAAGTGTTATCTCGTAAGAGTTATCATGTTATTGTTGTTCGAGTTGTCAAAAAAAAATTAGATAACTGAAAAAAATATATAAGGGCCATTTCAAAATACAAAAATAATAGGAAATTATATAAATATCTTGTCGATAAATTTAACAATTTTAAGTAAAAAGTGACATAAAAGAATTTAGCTAAAATTAGTCTTGTTCAATCCTTCTTGAGAAGAAATAAATAATAAATTCAAGTAATTAATCTTAATTGTGTTTCTATTGGCCAGTTTGGTTTTCAATAATTATTAAAATACAAATATTGATATTAGGCGTTACTTAATGAAGCCGTACTTTAATATAACATATTTAATTAAATGAGTAACAGATAGTTATGTGGGATTAAAGCGTTAGTTACTTTTTTACTCATACAGTTTATTATTTACTCATACAGAAAAGCTCGTTAAAATGCTCATATGACGATACTGTACCTATACCTATGTGTTTTCTACTTATAAGCAGCTTGTAGATAAAAAAACTCTATCCATAAAATCTTTTCTTTTGAAATACTATATATATATATATGTGTGTGAATATTTATATACTACACACACACACGCGCGCGCCCGCGCGCGCATATGACAGACACATATGCATCCATACACCAAACACACACACACACACACACACACACACACGCGCGGTGCGAAAATAATGGTACAACGAAGAAACAAACGCGATGAATAGTGTTAATACCGCATCAAAAAGACCGGCCAACCCTTTTGCTGTCTGCCTGCATATTGTTAACGAGTATCCAAAAAGTATTTCAAAATAGCCTGACAGAAACACGGTTCGTAATATCTGCTTTCATAAATACAATTTCGAGTGTCATAGAAATTTTGAGACTATATTATCGCGATACGAAGGATTCGCACAATTCCCAAAGGATTATAACTTTCGCAAGCGATTAAGCGCGGCATATTGAATAATCGATGATATATTATCTTTCCGGAAATCTGTACTGTGGTAATATTGTAATAATTGTTTATAATCTCTTGCATCAATAAATAAAAAACTTTTGTATAATTACTAGATCATATATGAACTATAACGTATCTATTTAATGTGCAAATGTAATTTATATAACTCATACACATGAGACTTTCACTTTAATATTATTTCTATTATCTTTATAATAAATTTCGCTAATATGAAAAATTCATTCAGATGTGAGAAAAATTTATTCGGATTTATATAAATTAATTTCATTATCTGGTAAATTTTTGTTGTATATAAAATACTTTAGTGACGGGGAAAAATATAATATACTATAAATATATTGTAAAATAATTGCGAAAGAATTAAGAAGTCATAGTAAAGAAGTTACTATACTAAAAAAGAAATACTATACACATATTATAATAAAAACAGAAATACTGACGCATTTTGAACAGGTTTTGAACTAAACATATCTAAATTTACTTTCTGTTGTTTACGAACTGTTTGCTTAATATCGAGCTTAATATATAATGAAGTTGTTATTAATCTGTATGGATTAAAATAATCAGCGTAGTCATTAATCATAGTTATTATCACAATGTATCAATTATACAATTAGGTATATTAACGTGGTTATTAGATCTTTCCGACTTGAAACGCGATGATATCCGTAAATTCCACATCATTTTCGACCGAGCGATAATTAATGAATACGATAGCTCAAATATCATCATTACTTATACCCTCTTTCTCGCTTTCCCTTTCCGTTTGTTTCATATGTGTACCAGTATTTATAAAGTTAGTTAATTGATTAAACTCATTTTCATTAAACATATTCCAATTGTCGTTATTTTTCCTCTTATCTTAATTGAGGTCACCTATTTGCAAAAGTAGTTATTTGCATTTAAAATTTATATTTTTTGAGAGCGAAAAAACACTTATATAATTTTTCTCATTCAAACTACCATAAGATTTTCTTTAATTAAGAAAAATTCATTGTTTTAGTTAACAAAACCGTAATAAGACATAAGAAATACAATTTTCATTTATTAAAATACAATGCATTTAACTTTTACAGCTGGAGAAGATTCAACTGATTTTGGAATTGAAATGTTTATGCAAAAACAGTTCAATCTTACAATAAATTATTGAATTAAGCAGAATTTTTATGATTTTGAAGCATTTTTATTACCCTATTAATAAAAAATTTTAAAATATACTATAAAGCAATACATTCAGTTATTTATTTAAAAAATACAATGTTTTCCCTCTTTTATATTTATATCAAAGTCAAATAAAAATAAAATACTAAAGGAAAAATTGATAAAACAAGTTTAATAAAAAAATAATAATAAATAAAAATAAAAGTTAGTAAATCTAAATTAGTTAGACTACAGAGTAGGGATTTAAACTTTTTGTGCAACTCGACTTTTCTTCTTTGATTTTATAGCATTCGTAACTAGTTTTATACATAATTTAAAATGTTTAATTCATAACCAAGATATTAAGAAATCCAAGGGTTTCACAATATCTTTTTTTATATAGCGGCTTTGGCATTACACGATTACTCAATTTTCAATAATTTTTATTTTAATGTATGTAAGTACGTTATGTTATTTAATACAATATTATTATATGTACAATTATCAGTTTAAATAAATCTTCAGGAATGTATGTGTGTTTTTGAATAGGAAAAGTTTTAGAGTATTCTTTATTTAATACACAAAGAGCCACGTACAATTTTGAGAATTGCTTCATAAATCTCGATTTTAATTTTAATAGAGATATATTTAAAAATTTTTTATGTAAATAATTAACTAGTTTTTACTTTTACTATTTGGCATCAAATACATTTTGGCATCAAAATTAGTACTTTTATTATTTGGCATCAAAATTATATTAGAATGAGCAATTAAATTTCTTATATATGGCTCACATCTGTATAGTTTATAATTGTTTATAAATTGAAAATGTTATTGAATATTTTCTGAATATTTTTATTAATAGTATTATCAAAAAGCTCGTAAAATACTTGTTAATTAGTTCGCAAATACGCGTTACATACATAGAAGGTTTCACCGCTAATTAATATATTCACAATATAATTCAGCTTCTCACCTCACCGGTGTTACTGATGTAATATTAAAGCAGATTTAATATTTATAATAATTAAATCATAGGTTTGACTATCAATTTAGTAATAAGAATTAGTTTATAACAAAACACTTATGTCATTATTGTCTGTGATTTATATTTTTACCTTTTTGTAATATCTTATTCAGCAATCAATATTCTATCTTCCTCTCCTTAGTTACGTTTTTTATTACACATTCGCAAATAATTTATTATTAATAAGATGCGATAATTATTGCAAATTGGTCCATAAATAAAGAAAAAGACGTTGCGTCTTTATTAAAATATATTAACAAATGCAAATATAGTTACGCGTACTTTTTACAGACACACATTGCACTTCCAATTTTATTAAGAAATAGATACACTGAATGCAGTCCTTTTTTGCCATATGTATACTTTCTATTCGCAAAGAGAAGCTCCCTGAAGAGCATCGTTGGGCTTCCACATGAGTAAAGCGGGTTTCGCACGTGTGGAAATGTGGCACGTTGCATTGTATAATACGATAATGTACCAAACGACTTCTTTCCTCCCTTAAGCATCTTTCCTCTTGACTCGCGCCCTGTGCGCACGGTTAACACCTCGTTCCGAACTAATCGAGACAAACGGGAAATGCGCTCGTCAAATGATTCCTTCTTTGCAGCTTGACATTTCTGAAGCATACATTTCATGAAAACGGCTCTACGTGTTAGACATTCATAATTTTCCAGTCTGCACTTATTTCTAACAACTTTATACCGTTTTCGTTACCATGTATTTCTATCTCTCTTCACCGCAATTTCATAATTTCTTCATGACAGATCTAAAAGACATGTAAAATATACGTATTTAATCAATGGTGATATTAATATTAATTTTTATAAAAATTAAATATACATATTCTATATTATATATATAATTTTATAAATATTAATATTAAATATTTCAAAAATTCGTGATTTATCGGTTTGCCGTTATTTACTGATATATATTTAAAAATTTATTTATACACACAAATAAGATATTAAGAAAAATTTCATTTCTCAAGGAGAAAGCTAAAAATTATTACAGCTGCTCGAAAAATCTTATTTGCCAAGGTTAAAAAGATGAAAGCTGTAAATTGAAATGTAATAAATAAGCTTAAATATAAGTCAATATATCATGCATGTTAACTACACGATTAATTTCTTTGGTTCGTGTTCTATCATAGATCTATCTATTGCAAAGGTGTTTCACATGGTAGAATTATCGATTAACCATTTACCGTTTTTCAGATTATTGTTAAATCTTGCCCAACCGTGGCGCGTCAACTTTCTTCCTGAATCTCCTCGAGAATATGGAAGTTATGAAATTCTTGCTGACACCATCGCGTTATTAATTGCATAACTACCCACCGAGCATTTATTCGCAACGCAATGTATCGTTGATACGATGTGTTTCCTTCGACTATAAGAGAACTGCAATAATTTTTAGAAATTTATTACAGTCGACCGCGGTCATTCGAAGCGAAAGAAAATGAAACGCGAAAGTCCGGAAGTTTACATCCGTTTCACAGGAAATATCGTGTGTCTTGACTAGCCATTAAAGCTTGATTGGTGATTCGTTACTTCGACAATGCGCGTCGATTTTACACCCCCTATACCACTTGCTTCACAACTTCTCTCCAGATTGTGGTTGTGATTGTGGTATCGTGTATCAATCTGCTACGTCCCATCTATCCTTCTCTGCGCCTGCGTTTCGTAATAAAACTGGGTTATTTAAAGCCCTCGTATTGAAACCGCATTTTGTATACACATCAGAAATACTTTATAATATTGTATCTTTTTTTTGCATTTCATAATTGATTTACTATCAGATGATAGTGTATATTTAAAATTCTTTTAAATATAAATATAGGGATTATCTTAAATTATAATAAATATTATTTGTGACTTAATAGTTGATTTAACTATCTATTTAAGTATTTAATGTTCTTGATTTTAGCTTTTTAATAAACTTTCGTTTATGATTAATTTTGACAAGCAAATCATAAGACTTTCAATTCTCTGTGATTCTTATAATAGAATAATGCTGCAATTCTAGATTGAATCGTAACCTGTTCTTGTAAGATTTAAAACAACTTATGATTGAAACTGTAATTTTATGCGAGATGTATGCAATCATTTATAAACTACAACTACAATTTCTTATAAATATTATTTCTCTAGCAAGAAATTGTCTGTAAAGTTGCGATTCGTAAATTTAGTATTTTAATATCTACAGTATTTAGTAATTTAATATTGTCAGTATTATTATACAGGATGTTTGTAAACTAGGTACTGGTGGTACAATCGGGAAGGGAGATTATTTCTACATGAGTAGAACACAAATATGAATTTGTGTTTATTATTATATTAGATAATTAAGAATACACAATAAAACAGAACATTCACGCATAACAAATTTTTTTCTAAATTGTTGAAAATATTGCCCATTTTGTTGAATATACAATTCTGCTTTTTGAAATAAATCTCTATGAATGCTTTTTAACGTATTGTGATACATTAATTTATCAATTAAATCAATACCCGGCAAATATTTAAAGCCGATATTCTCGAAAACAAAGCCTCATATGAAAAGATTTTATCTTTTCGTTTTGCCTATTTTTTCATGTAAAATCATTCCCTTTCCAGTTGTACTATCAATTCACGACATCTATAATAAAAATATATACCTAATACAAAAACAAGCGTGTAAAAAATGGCTTCAATATTGTGTGTGTGTGTGTGTGTGATTAATTTTCCGTATAAAAATAACACATTATACTGCATACAATATGCATATAATATGCAATGTGTTATTTTTACGCGGGAACTAATCACATACACACACACACACACACACATATATATTGAAAATACTTCTTATACACTTGTTTTTGCAGTATAAACATATTACACATATATTGGAATTTTAGAAGAAAAATATAAACAAGAAGTAATATAAATCAATTTTCTAAAAATTACATGGTAAGAAGACAATCGGAATATCTCACCCTTCAAATAATTTGGATCTCTCTTTCAAATAATAGCGCGGTATACAGCTCAATGAACTTACTCATCATATACATATAATGTATGGTACAAATGTATGGAATTGCAGTTTATGTAAAACTATAACTCAGTTTCTTATAGCACTGCTCCGTAAGCTATAAATTTACAGTTTTAAAATTTATTTAGAATTTATTTAGAAACGTAACATAAGACGCGATATGAAGTAGTTTGGAACGCTCTATTCAGACTAGATGGAGACTAAAATATACATATACGTAAAATTGTAGGACTGAATAACTTCAAGAAGAAGAAAAAAATCTTCAGAAAAAAGAAAAAACTTTTCTCTTTAGAATTATAGTTACTAGCAGTTTTTTACGATTTAGAGAGACATGGTCATTGCTACCAAGTTAATCCCTCTCGATCGTAAAACCTATAAAGAGCAGGTGTAATGCAATTTTTATCGACGATAAAACGCACTGCGAATGTTATCCACCGTCGCAAAAAAACGTGTTCTCTCTTTCTCTAACATACATTCAATTCCTTAAACATATATGTAATCTGTGTGTGTTATTATAAATTATTAATGACATAATTATAATTAACATACACTTAATTCTTTATATTTATGTAATTGGCACTATAAATTATTAATTAATAATATTAATAATAGATGTCACTATTAAACTACTGATTAGTAATATTAATAAATAAACATCAATTAAAGAAAAATTACATTTGCAATTATTTCAATGAGCCTACAAGAAACTAAAGTTAAAAGCTTCATTTTCTGCTCTTTAAAATATTTCGTTGTATCTAAAACATTTTTTTATACTTCGTTGAAACATATTTTTACTGTACATACTTCAAAATAGATTTTTTAAATGTGCATAATTTTATGATATATTTCTGTCGTGATTTGATGAACTAACAGGATGACAATTTTGCTAAGGGCGAAAATCTGCCTCGAATCACTAAGAGGACTGTTGCAAGAGAAAGGAGAGTGAACGTCACATGTAGTCGCCGACGGGGCGAAAGACGGTAGAATGAAAAAAGTCATTTCAAATGTAACGGACACACCTACGTAATCAAGCGGCGCGCTTAGGACCGCGCCATTCGGCAAACAAACACGCAGCAAGAGGCAAAGTTACCCCTGGCTAAATTGGGTTAGTTGAAATCCGTTTACGCTAACTCTAATGGCAAAAGCGTGAGCCGCATGCGGCATCGACACCAAACTTCTGTTGAGAGTCAGTCGTCCGCGCGAGGGTGAATTCGACGAGTGGTACGCGCGAGGTCTTTACTTTCCCGACCAGCATTTTGTACGTCAAATATTGATACCCAGGGCTTATCCCAGTCCGCTTTCCGCTTTCATTTACTTTGCGCATCATACGTTACAGCGTAAATCATTACGAAGAGAATCTAGCAGGTCAATGCTACAATAGATAAAAGAATTTTTAATCGATAATTTAACTAATATTAATAACGGAAATGTAATTAATTGGCTTCTTCATTTGCGCACAATGTACGGATAATTCGAATCGCGTAATCGAAGCCTTGCATTTCGCATCATTCAACATTTACATGTTACACCATAACATGTTATACATGTCTATCGATAGGTACTAGTATAATTGAATTTATATCTATGATATTAATAATCATACAGATTACGAAATAACTTGTGGCAGTCAAATAAATGATATCACAGCAAAAGAGATTATCGCACGAGTAATAATTAATTTCATATATTAAAATGTATTTATCAGTAATGAGAACATAAGCGAATTGCTAATCAAATATTTAAATAATTAAGTATGTAATATTAACCCTTAGTAACTACACATAATGGGTTAGTACATTTGAAATTTTCCGATCATTTATTACACATAATGGATTATTTATTTTCTAGGCTAATGTTTATCAGTATTTCAAAGTAAAGAAATGCGCGGGAATAATCTAATTGCATGTATTAAGAATCAATACAGACTAAGAAATCGGAGATTGCGCTGATATATGTAACCATATATCAATAATACTTGTTACACGGAGAAAACGATTTTGCTGAAGTATTCAAAAATTTAGATAGCTGCAGATCTAAAAATAATTTTGTTAAAGTTCGACCATCAAAAATTTTAGCTAGGATATTCAAACTGATTGCTAAAATGTCAATTGAATGTCCTACCTAAAAATTTTGATGGTCTAACAAAATTATTTTCAGATCTGTATCTATAGCTAAATTTTTGAATACTCCAACAAAATCGTTCTCATCGTGTAAATACATTCAGACATTAAGAAAGAAAAATAATAATAAATGTAACGTGTAAAATAATAATAAATCAAACGTGAAATATAAAATTGTTAAGTTCACAAACTCACGAACTCCACCATTAACTATTTCACAATAGAAATTAATAACGCTATTGTGTTTCTCGTCGCTATTTTGCGGTATTTCTTGTAGTTTGCTCCTCGGAATGTTGAGATTGAGGGAGTTTGCTCGCTGCGAAAGCGTTTGATTCAACTACATTTTTCTCCTAACACAGTTTTAAGTAGGTATGAACTCTATCTGTCGCGTTAGCGTGATCGAAGTTACGGGAACGGAACTGACGCGCAACACAATGCGGCACGTCGAGGTAGAGTCGGGTGTGGAGACATTATCGTGGCAGAACCAAAAACTCCAGAATCGCTTTGGAAATAAAGGGACTCTCTTGTTCCCTTGGTATCTCCGGCACCGGCGTAATGGAGGTCGTATCTACTAGGGAGGTCGAACTCTCTTTTTTCCATCTATCCCTCCGGAAAATGCACCTCCGGGAATGGAGACGCGGGCCCCCTGCTGATTTCACTCCAGAGACTATAGTCCCTTTTCTCACCGTCTTTCAAGATCTAGGACAAATAAAACTAAACTAAACCATGTTTCAACATTGTTGATATGCGTTATTCACAGATTATATTAAATCATAATTATATTAAACAGATTTTATATTATAATAGATTATAAAAATTATTTTAAATTATATAGCAGAATTATATTAAAAAGAGCAGTGCAAATTGCAATCTCTCTTTTAGAAAGTTGTTATTATTATGTGCAGTACATATAAGTACATAAATGATGCTATCGTATATTTTTAATCACTTCTTTTTTTAATTTGACTGTAATATTGTTTGGAATATGCCTAATATTTTTTATACATAGGTATTTGAAAGGCTTAACTTAGATTAAAAAATCATCTTTTAAATATAAAATTATTAGGTGTAAACTAAACATAAAATAAATTTAAAAAATTATCTTTTAACTATTCTTATAAATAAATACTTATTTTCTTTTGAAACGCAGAAAGGAAAACAAGCGACTAGAAATAATATATGTAGATATATTTAAATTCTTATTTAGCTAATGAATTCCAATCTCACATTTCTAACGATACAAGCTTATATTTCTCATTTTGGACGAAATTCATAAATCGTAACCTACTGGTTGTTACTTTCAACAAACGATCCCATATAAAACCGTGCTAGCCATTTAAGCAATTAATTTACCAGCGAAAAAGCACGGCCTCCAACAGATTGCATTTTGCTGGTCTGTTCAGGTCCTGATTTTATGAGGTCAGTTATTTTACGCCTGCATTGTTTTCCCGGTAGATGTCCATTTGACCAGAAAGCTATATCAATGAACAAATATGAGTAATGTTGCGATAATTTGCAGGCATACTTGTATAACGACGAAAATTACAAAAATTACAAAAATTTTATTTCTCAATATGTGCATAGTTGAAAAGTTATTAAAATAAAAGTATTTTATTATTATATCGTATAATAAAAAAATTTGCGGTAATATAATATTTTAAATGTCACAAAATGAAATAACTTATTAAATTTTACTCATATTTTCTGTATTCTAATTTTTTTTTAATTAGAATGAATATAATCATCGTGCAATCTCATAGTTTTGCTCAATATTATCTGCTTTGATGTTATTACAAGCTTTTTTCTTTTATTTTTCAGGTCGAGCACGGAAGATGATGGTCGTCTAAGAATCTCATCCGATGTGCAACGAGTTTCCGAAGATGTGCAGTTTGGTGTTAAAGTGTCGGTGAAATCGGAGCAACTTCGCGTATCTATGATTTCTTTTCCGTTCCTTCATCGCACTTTGTCTTACGGAAAATCCGCACGAACGATGTCATAGTCGTCCAAGTGCGAATTATTTTCACGTTGGACACAATGGCACTGTTGTTCGTCATAATCGTCGTTTCGATCACCACTGCCATGTCGCTTCCGCCGGTCATTAGAATCGGTGAGTACATATCGATCCAGTTTAGTAACTTTCAGTCACTTATGCACGAAATTATAATTAATAATACAATTGATTCCATCATTTAATATGCCTTCTCATGCATAATAGTATAACTTAACTGTTCAATAATTAATTAATTGTGTTACTATAACTGAAAGCTATCACATTTCTCACAATACATTATTTTGCAATTTAGACTAAATATTTATATAAAATATTGTAATTGAAGATGAATTATTTCCTTTTACACAATAAATGTTTTAAACAAAAATTGTAATTAAAAATCTATCTTACTATTTTATATGTAAAATTTATATTTAAGAATTTAATCTGTCTCTTATTTCTATCTCTTTTTTATTTTTGCACTGGACATTTTAAAATCTGAAAATATTTTTTTCAAATCAAGTTATATAATACGCAGTGCTCTCGCTGCTTTCAATCGGTATTTTCCTACAATTTACGGTTTACCATGCATGTCGTTAATTCATACAGAGCATTCGTGCACAAATATTGTACGATGTATACTATGCATAGTTATTCGCGTGTAAGCTGTCAATTAGTTCAACTATTCGTGTAAAAATTTTTGTTTTACTCATGTAAAAACATATCCAGTGGGATCAATTAAATAATAAAATTAATTTTGTATTTAATTCAAAAATTTTAGTTAAATACACATGAGCTATATTCTTGAATATTTAGAAAAAGTTAAATTTTTATGAGAAACCTCCGAAGAGAGAGAGAAATTATTTTCTCCAATATCACATGTATGTTAAACACACCCTCGAAATTACAAGAATTATCCATAATAATATTTGCAAGAATTAGCAGTCAAACTTTATTTCGCGATTTCACGTTTCATACAACTTGCAGAACAATAATATATAATTTCGTATTCTCTCGCGCATTATATTCAACGGAGTTGTCAAAAGCGGCAGCTGCAAATTGGTTCCAGGTCACGATCTTCGGCGCATATAGAGAATTGTCTTTACCTATTTCCGCTACGCGGACCGCAGAACTTGTCCGAAACTTTCTATCGCTTGATTACACTTCTCTATAGCAGATAGATGCACGCGCGGTTTGGAATTATAGAGTCGCCGCTAAGTACGCGTGGAGATTGAATCTTCACTGTTAGCCGCATCGTGTCCTCATCAGTATAGGGTTCATTAGTATTCCCGGGGCGTTCGCGTGGGTATAGAACAGACGTGTCCGTGCGTGGGATGCCGAGCTTCAACTTCGGGCCGTGCGTATCGCACCATCCGTCCATTCAGAGACACGCACGTATACACGCGTCCACGATGCTGAGAGCAAAGCAAGACTTGAGGTTGCTTGCTCACCGTTAAGCCTTGCGGTAGGAAAGTTTTCCATCAATCTAATTGGTTGAATTTCTCTGTGACGCAACCGCCTCAAGGGAAACTTGTCCGCAATTTCCTATGATGTCGGCGAGAATGAAGCGAAGGCGATAAGGCGAGCAGGCTTGTCAAGATGGGACGTGAGCGTCCACGTATATGAGACGAATGGGGAACCGAAGGAAAGTAAGGCGTCCCCGAAGGACGAAGACTCTGGCATCTCGAATCGCGGAAACTTTTCCAGACCACGAAGAAAATATAAAGAATACGGCGTATTCGTGTCCGAAACAATAATCTTTCTCGTGTTTCGAAAGCAATGTAATTGAAATATCTGTCACTCGCACAGTGCATTCGAAAGTGCACGTGTAATGGTAATGGAAATACAAATGGCTAGAAATAATAGATGATACACGGAAAAAATGATTTTGCTGAAATATATAAAAATGTAGCTAGATACAGATTTAAAAATAATTTTAGACTTCATTAAAATAATTATGTAGGAAATTCAAGGATAATGAGCAATGCTGTAAAAAATTTGATATTCTGGCAATCAGCTTAAGCGCTCTACAAAATAATTATTTTGATAATTATTTTGAGTCAATAAGATTATTTCCAGATTTTTTAGTTCTTTCCGTGCGGCTAAAAAATTAATTCGTTTCTTTTACATACATATATTGTATATATATATGTGTATAATTTAGAAATATTTAAATTATAACAGTATAAAGACATGTATCACAATAATCCCCGCGGAGATAGAAGTTATATTCAGTAATTAGTTTTTCGTATGATAAAACCATATATGGTTCGTTAAACAAAATAACACAAAAATTGCCGTATTATTGCGTCGTTTGAAATAATATCTCTTTATAAAAATATTATTTACTGATTTGTTAATTTATGAAATATATTTTTTAAATTGCATGTATTTAATCAAATTTCGAAGCAAGAAACAATTTCACAACTATATTAAAACTGTTGATCCAATAACTATCTATTTTTCATAACATTATTTAAATTTAATACTTAATTTACTTGTACTCGCACATGCAATTTTATGCAGTAACTATCTCAATATTGTGTAACAACCGCAAGCTATTAATAGTCCGTTCGGAAAATGAGCATTCGTTCGAGCAAAGGAAAACCTATTACCAACTATTACCTCGTGAAAATAAAGCTTGTTGAAAATTATTGCGCAATCAATATAGATACGTTACGTATGAGCTTCTTCGAATTAAGAAATAAAAAAGTAAAATAAAACATGAACTTTAATTTTTACTATCATTGTCTCTCTCAGACATATACGTTCTTTTACACAGAGGAAAAGATTTCTTTGAATTTAGTATTCCTATTTATTTGACTAAAATTTGTTTTATTGAAACAACATATGCTTGTACGAAATATTATTTGTTTCAATAAAAATTTTGTTGTTTCATTCGAGAAACCTCTATTATTTGATAGAAATAACATTATTATTTGAAGTAATATCTTTCAATCAAATAATATATTATTTGGTTACAATGAATACAAACAATGAAACAAATTATTTGTTTGAAAATGGCAAAATATATTGATGGAAATTATGGTAGAGATTATGATAGAGGTCCACACATATGCAAATAATTGCCTTATTAGAACAACCATTATATTTTTTGATCAAAATTACGAAAATAATGGCTTATACGTCTAACAACAGGATTAAAAGAACAGCACTATATGCTATATCAATTATGTTTGTGCAGTACAATTTGATCACGCGAACGCCGAAGATAGACATTATCTGTTCAAACAAATAATGTATTTAAGACAAAGATATACATTGTTTCAAATTCAAATAATCGCACTTATCAATTCAAACATTGGTTTGTTTGAACCATTCCAAATAACAAATTTATTTGGATACAATAAAATTTATTAAATCCAGAGAAATCTTTTTCTCTGTGTACTCTTATTTCTATCCTTCTTAAATTAAATCGTATCATAACCATTCACTTTTCTTTTAATATTTAGTGCACACTTATTTATCGCTCACAAAAACTTGGAAGTATGAATGTAAATATATAATTTCTAATATACGTGAGTATTCTCAATGTATTGAGCTCGGGTCCGTGGGTTCGCTATTCACAAACCCAAATGACTGTGCGGATCAGCCATCCCTGCGGGATACGCGCGAGTTCCTCGTGTTACGTATCCTTCTCGTGCATCGTATTCGATTAAAATGCAAGTCACCTAACATCGTGCTAAAAACCAGCCGTCAAAAGCAGACGTGATCATAAATTTTATCACGTGCACATCTACATCTCGCGCGCATGATCTTCGATCCGGTCGATGCGGTCTACAATGCAACGTACAATCGTTACGTTGCATTTACGCTCGGCTCTTTGTTGGGATCAGAAAGAATATCCTGGCTCCTGGCATCAGCATTATGTGCAGTAAATAATACGCAGTTACGTATGTGGCAACAAAGTTCAATGAAAAAAAAAAATATCATGAGAAAATAAATACCATTCAGTTAATATACAAATAACCTTTATTATCTTTTAAAGTAATCTCCCTTAGAGACAACAGGTCTGACAATGTTTGTACAGCTTGCGGAAATTCCGCGAAAAGTCATCCTTGGATATCATTGTAAGCCTTGTTGACACACAGTTCTGATTCAAAACAATAATTCTTGAGTCAAACAAGCGTTGCATTACCGTTTCAAATTTCCTACTCTCTCGATCTTGCTCTCGCAGACTTCTTTTTATTCCCTAAATTAAAGGAGGTGATGAAAGGAACTCGATTTAAATTTCGGACGTTCAGAACTGTATGACAACAACACTTAAAACGATATCCAAAGATGACTTTTCAATTTTCATAGAGTTTCTGCAAGCTGTACAAACGTTATCAGAAGTGTATTGTCTCTATAGGGACGATTACTTTAAAGGATAATGCAGGTCATTTGTATATTAATTTAGTGGTGTTTATTTTCTCATAACGTTCACCGAACTTTAATATAGTGAACCTACCATTCCGCTAACTGCTGGCCAGTGTCGTAACTTCCGCAAAAAGTTTCATTGATCGCAATTTTATGAACGCACAGGGTGTGTACAAAGCGAACAGATTAACGTAATCCTTGGTGGCATCAGGGCGGTGCGGTGAAAGGAAAAGGTTACGGGAGCGAATACTCGATAACGATCAAGATATCTTCGGCAAACACCGCACTAGAAACGATGGAACCGTAAATGCCAGCCGCTTTCGTATTCCGAGAGGCGGTAACAGCGTGACATGTGATTTGCGCATGCAACGCTAACTCAACCGTTGTGAAAGATTTGCACTTTTCGACAAGTGCTTTACTTGCAAATATAATAAATTTTGTAACGCACATGAATTATTCATAATTTCGATAATTTATAATTCATTGCTTTTTGCAAGTAAAACATTCTCCCTATTTTATGCAATTTATGAAAATTAAACGACGAATTTAAAGTTTTACACAGAAATTCGATTTTCCTGAAGTATAATTTACAAATTTAATTAAATACTGATCTAAAAATAATTATGTAGGTAGTAATAACCTCAAGCATGATAAACAATGATATAAAAAAAAACGTTACGAAAAGCATTTTGGCATTCTTGATTAGTAACTAGTTTAAGCGTCCTGCGTAATTATTTTAATGATTCAACAAAATTATTTTCAGATGTGTATCTAATTAAATTTACAAATATTTCAGAGAATCACCTTTCTGTATACCGGCAAGATGGAGCACAATATAGGGAGTTTTTGCAATAACGTGAAAATCCAAATACGGTGAACGCTAAAGTCACGCTGTTCTTCTCTTAATTAGTTGTTAAGAAGAAGATAACCTGATCTTAGCGTTCACTATATCTGGATAAACGCTATTGCAAAAACTCCCTATTATCTTCGCGCTAAACGTAAACCATTTACGGTACAAGAAGCGCCTTGAATTCTTAGTATTTTTTTAAAAAAGAATTCTACAAAATAATGCATAGTAGAAATGTGAGCTTGCAATTTCACGACTACTTTTTCCTTTATTTTTATCCAAGACGTATATACAAAGCGTGCATTTCCTGAATAGCAAGTTCATGAATCTGTGACGCATGTTCCGCAACTATGCGACGTGTTTTGCTAATAAATCGCCTTATGCTCGTATATTCGAGAATTATCGATGCAGAGTCACTTGGCGGTACACTTGGCGTGGCACTTCGAAAGTATTATCATCTTTGCTCCCTCGACATGACGAAAATTTTTAAATCAGAAAGAACTATGCAAAGAGCGGCGCATGCCTGTAAGTTTATGGCGAGAGAAAAAACTTACGCCTGCAAATGCGAGTATAAACGAGCTTAATAAACTTCACGAAACCTCCAGCAGGAAGTGAGCGGAAGTAAATCGCCATCGCGTTGACAGCATTAAAGATTTATAACTTGCTCGCGCGTGCAAGGAGGAATCATAATGTGCTTGGAAGCTTGCAGTCAAATATGCTTGCTCATCATCGCTCGCAAACATACATTCTGATAAATTTTCGAGTATGATATTGCAGGAATGGTTTCACGATTCCACAGCACAGTTAGTAAGACTGAAAGGATATTTATTGCAGACACATTTCATAATTAAATTGTTTCCCTGCTAGCTTTTCCGCGAATATAAAAACATTAGACGTTAATATTGATTTAATACTTTTCCTACAATCATACATACACAAATATATATTGTATAATGCGTATTTTATCATGTACCGCTGGAAATTAAAAAATTGGAGTTGAAATCCGTCACTGAGAATTTATTCAGAGATTGAATGTCACGTCAACATTGAAATGTAGAGAGACAATAGCGAACATGGCAGATACAATTTTTTTCGTCAAAGCATGCTGCTCCGCTCAATTTCTCGTAAGTAGAATAAGTTATATCATATTATAGATAAAAATTCTTTCTAATAAAAAGTAAACTATTTCAAATGTAATGGTTCTAATATCTCGAAAAATATGGAAGATACGGAAAACGTTTCAAAAATTATTTTTTGCTTAAAAGAGCATAAATAATAATAGTAAAATCAATTTTAAAAAAATCAGTTTTTTAAGGCCATAAGAAGATTATAATAATTTTTTAAATGATATTATATGATTATTTTTTTGTACAATATAATTCTTCTAATTATTTTGCACATAAAAAAGTATTAAGATAAAGCTATTGAAAAATCAATATAGTTTATGAGATATTTTTTTCGCAAAGCGCACAGTTTAGCTTAATTTCTGTAAGTGGAATAGGTAATATCGCAACGCGTGTCATTAGAACATTAAGTATATGTTAATGCACTACAATAATAATACTAATTGAGTACAATGATTAACGTATACGGTGAAGAGATTACGAAAAAGTAATAACGTATTTTTTTCGCACACGTTGAAAGATATCGACAACAGCGTGGCGATAAAGTAGTCAGGCTTCTACGAACAGGTCGATAAGGCATCCTTATCTGTGTGAAGCCGGTACCGGTTCTTCCATTAAAGCCTGGCGAAAATTACTTGAAGCGGCTCTACAAGATCCTATCGTTTGGCTAAGTAGTTTTCATAAAGAACCGGAATTCTCGCACCCTCGTTCTGCGCGTTCCGGTGCTTTTTCCCTTGACTTCTCTATTCCGGTCCTCGGACGAATGCTCGTCGATAATCGAACTCGAGAAACGATGGGGAGGCAACGGGTGAATTTTCTCGTCTGAACTTCAACGGACGTAAATGCTTCCGGTTAGGGCTCATCACCAACGCGGCCACGCTCGATTTCACACTTACGAAACGGAAGAACAATCGGCTAGAAAGCTGTGAGATCAATTAAGACATCTGAAGAAGATCATCAGGATTATCTATCCGCTAAGTTTTCGTCAAATGATCGTATTTTTTTAACGATCGTTTGCATTAAGAAATTTGTTATTTAAGCGAATTCATGAATTCTGAATTTTCCAATATGCAATTTAAATTGCGCAAACGATATTTCTTGCTGAGTCGTAGTAAAAGATAAAAATTCTTTCTAACAGACAATATTAAGTGAAACAGACGAAAAAAGTGTTTAAATAAGAGAGAAGAAAGTCATTTTCGGTAGGTATTCACAGTCGGTTTTTATTTCAGGATCATCTTAAGTAATGTCTTAAGATACTAATATATCATTGGCTTAAGACTGTACTTAAGACAGTCTCAAATATAAAAATTGACTATGAATACCAGTCTTTGGTTTAGTAATATTCATATATATATGAATATACAAATACAATTATCAGTTGTATAGTATACAATTATTACAGTTGTATATAATTATTACAGTTGTATACAATTATCAGTTGTATACTGTGCGCCGATTTGGACTTGAAACACAATCATGGATTGAAATAATAATCTAATAATAATCATAGGCAAATCTGCAACTGAGAATTGAGAAGGATAAGGAAGGATAATTAGCAGCGGACGTAAATTAGATAATATTATTCATTATACATATATAAGCATAAACTGGAATAATCGAGAGATATAATTTATGGAGCTAATGCGTCCGTACTATGCGACGAGATACGTTCGAGTTAATCCGCGTTATGAAGCGACGATAAGATCGCGCTATAATATCGTTCGCTTGCTGTGAAATGCACTGCGTGCACACTTTCAGAGCTGAGAATTTACAATAATTCGCTCGGCCAGCGTATAGTCCGAAACAATACCAAAATATTAATATGAGACAAAATTTTCCTTCAATTTCGATCCTTCTTCTTTTGTTTATTTTCCAAACTGAATGGACAAAAACATTCATAGACAATGTCATTATATACAGATTACGTAAAAAATATATAATCTTTTTATAATTACTATTTATAATTACTATTTCATTATAACTACCAGAAAAATAATAACGGCTAAATAAAAATTCGATTAAACCTCATTTCCACTAATTTTTACTGTCTTATTCTGACCAAATTTACGGTTTACATGCAATATTTTGTAAGGTATCTTTTTGTATGTCGTGTAACGAGTTTTCTAACCGTATCCTATTTTCTCGGCGACCATCGCATTCAATTTCCCCGGAGTACAATAACGGTTCGTGCTGCGACTATGCCTGGCATGAAAACGTGCTATCAATAATTTCATCGTATTTAATTCTCTTCCCACTTACGCATCACCTTTGTGTCGTGGCAGCAAACTAATTCTCATAAGTGTCGCTAAAAAATAAATAACCAACGCGATCGCTTCAATGAAGCGATAAAAGGAAAAGTGAAAGGTGTAAAAAGAAATATCGTGTTTTATCGAGCTAATGAGGTAATTCGATAGATAATCGAATATATCTTATATTAGTAACAGAAAATCACTTCATTTTTAAGCTTTAGTTTGTGCTTCGGATATTACGCGTATATAACAATTGAGGCATCTTTGCATTTTATACATTTGTTGCTTTGATGCATTAATAAGCAATATATATTCATAACACGCCAAGTATGCTAGAGAAATAATGATCCCGTACTGGGGATTTTAAAGCAAATATTTCTTCGATTTGCACGGAAATATTCTTCGCGTAACTTTTTGAAAACATGATGAATTAACCAATTTCCTAACAGATTTTTCAGGCTAGACAACAACTTTGACTCATTCTCATTTTTCATCACTTCTCTGTCAAATGAAAAAATGTTACTTTCTAAAGATGCATTTTGCTTATGTTTGTGTGTGTGTAAATTCGTATTGTGATATAAAAAATTTTAAAAATGTATAAAATATAGTGATTATATAAAATTTTAAAAATTATAAAATTTAAAAAATGTATAAAATATAATATAAATTGTATAAAATTAAAATTATAAAAATTCAAAAATATATAAATCACAAAATTAAATTCTACATAATATTAAAAAATATTAATCTGCTAAAAATTTATAAAAATAAAAAAATTATGTATTATTAAAGAAAACTATGACGAAAATTATGTTTTTACTAAATAGAAAATATAAACAAACATCTATTTCTTTTTAAATAATTGACAAAATATTATAAATTGTTTATTGTCCGTCTCGCAAAAATTAAAGCTCTGACTTCATCTTAAATTTTTTCGCAAATTTCTTTTTCTTTTAAAATTGCTGGGTTATATCGCTTTTTCCAATTGCTGGAATAGTCTGAGCATCGATTTTTCCATTCGACCTGAATGTCTACTCCAAATGCTTGCAACAATAAGACTTTCGCATCATTCTACTCGTAACGGAGAAACAAGATAACTTAGTACACAGCAAGATCGATGATGATTCATGCGCATGCATTCGAGATGTCAGCGTGTACGCACGCATGGTACTTTTCTTCACGACCATGGCTACAATTTCTTGCAACGAGCAGTAATATAGGCTACAATATAAATTTGAGACACGATCGTGAGACGCCCGCAGAATGTCTGCTGGTCTGCGATCTATGGTGCTGACGTAAAACATCGCATCGTAAACTCCGTGTCACATGCGCGTTTTATTCACGTATTTATCATCGTCACGAGATGAGCTACGATAGACTAGTGTGATGCAGAGGACGATAAACAAATGCAGCAAGCGAAAACTGAGAGTTTTCGCGGTCGTTTGCGGTTATCTACCATTTCTTAGTACGATGCACTTTGTGATCATTTCAATACTGTATACTATTTCAGAACATTTGTGATGCAACTACTTGCAGGTTTTGAAATCATTATTTACTGATAGAAATTGATATATGTATATGGTATGCAAGATTCTTTACAAGTAAACAATTCTAATAGGAATTTTTGGAAAAGTTTATTATTCGTTAATTAAAAGATAAAAAAATTCAGAGGAGTATAAATATAAAAAATTAAAAAATCCGAAAATACGATGATTAAAAAAAGCAAAAATTATAATTACAAATATTACAAGATTTATAGAAATAAAAAAAATAGGTGCTATTTTCAATAAATATATCAAGAAATTTGCAAAAAAGTACAAAACTATTTACATATGCTTACTATATTTTTCTATTTTTGTTATATCGCAAATGGAAAATCCATTAATAATATTGCAAACGTTTTTCACAAACACTTTGATAACAAAAAGTTTTTGCGTTTATTTTTGAGCAGAAGTATCTTGTATACAAATCCTTATGGAAATGGAAATCGAATTGGATGAAATTTCAATACATTCTTTTCACCGATGAAAAGTCAATGAGTACAATTCATGAAAGTAAACAACAATTTTTTAATTACAGCTATTTTAAAAATCTGAAAATTATAAAACTCGATATTCTAATTTGGATTTTGTATTTACTTTTAGTTTCCGATTTCCAAATTAATGTTTAAACATCAACAATCGAAACTCACATATAGACGTTTTCTCTTATTTCATTTATTCTTGGAGTCACAATAAACTACTTTTTTCAATTTAAAAAAATGACTGCTCTATAAGATTTATTGTTATACGATAAATTATTCAGATACTTATACATATATATTCATATGAGATTCTTTTCACATAAATATATTAAAATATGTGAAATACTGCTGTTTCGATTACTATAATTCGCAAAATTTTAGATATTAAACATTTTCAAGAGAAATAAAAGTTTCGTCAAATTAGTTTGACACCGTGTCAGACGAAAAATTAGTTTCACAGAACATATAATGATCATAAAAATAATAATAAATTTTTAAGGCATGTAAATACAGATTTAAAAAAATTTGTTTTTCATTTTTCTTAATGCAAAAACGGTTATTATAATGAATTTTGGAACTATATTGCAATCAATTTCACAAAATGTTCCTACACAATTGAAACGTTTCATGAAACTGTACATATATTTTGCAACATATAGTGGTTGTTATTTTATATTTGATATCTATTACTTTTATAAAAACACTAAAAAATTATTTTATTATATTTTTTACATTAGATAGTATCACTCAAAAGTACTAAAAATCTGTAAATAATTTATCATAATTATAGAGCAATCATTTTTTCAAAAATTCAGAAACTGAAAAATAAGTGTAAAATCATAATATACAAAAACCTATAGCTATTCACGAGTCAGAATACTGATTGACAAATCGGGCAATGCAGATAACCGATTAGCTGCAATGAGTTCGATCGATACTATGCAGCTATTAAATAATGATATCCATATGGTACATTTGCTAATTACGATCAAATCCCTTGCACTCAAAGAGAATATGAAACAAATGGTACAATGATATCACAGGACTTATTCTCACGGATATTATGAATAATATTCTAATAGACAATGCTTTAATGGACAAATTTCCAAATTATGAAAACAGAGATTATTAATTAAGAAAGAGAGAGAGAGAGAGAAAGAATTTTTATAAAATACATTTCATTACAAAGATGTTTAGCACAATACTAAAGCAAGGATAAAAAACGTATAAAAATAAATGTAATCAATTATGCACATATTAAGTAACATTTTATATAAGTCGCAAAAGACACGAGAAAATTCAAATATATGCATGACTAAATATTTCTATAAAGCAACACGATGCATAATTCAGTTTTTGACCCAGAATCCTGGTAATCAAACATGCGACAGCTTTCATGCAAATACCATATCTTCTTGCTAACATCGTCCTTTTATCGAATCTCGTAGCGACTTATGTTTCACCTTTTCTCGATAACATACGCAAATGTGTACATGACAGTACATATGCTATGTATATGTGAGTAAACGCGAAAAAGGTGAAAGAATCGATATGAAAGTGTAAAACGCTGAGTTGCAATATTGGAATGTTTGCTGAGCAAGTATCGGCGCATCGGACCTTGATCCATATCCTGCATGCGCTTGATTGCATCGTGCTGTCGCCTATAACGAGTGATACGCGCGAAACTGATATTCAGAGCCATAGTTATGTATATAAATGATGTGAACGAGTATTTTGCGACAAAAACTGATTTGTTTTTCTATAGCAAGAATTTTGAACTTTTGGACACAGAATAAATCGGACAATTCTTCGAATATCTTTCTCTCGATTTATACAAACGAAAAGAAGTATATTATTGTATCGTTATTTGATTAATAGTTATTTTCACGCATGCGTTTTATTTACATACTTGAATAATGAATGTTTCTCTATCCGTTTTATGTTCGTTCGTGTATTTAATATTTACATTTTAATCTGTTTTCTCTAATTTCAAATTTAATTGAAAATGAAACTATTTCGATTATTCTGATTGAAAAGTCGAGCTTGTTAATATTTTGAGAAGTTTAGTCTTATTATAAGAGTTTTGTAATTCATGATGTAAAAACAGCACTTTTCTTTTTTATTATTGAATAGCTTACAGTAATATTTAAAAATCATTGAATGACTTTCGATAAAATGCGTATTGTATAACGCTCTGTTAATGATAATAAAACAAATTACACGCAGTAAAGAGATTACAAAATTGCAAAATAAGTTGCACGATATACGGATTAAAACATTAATTAAATTAATAACGAAAACATTAATTAGGTATAATTCGCGTGTATTTTAAAGTCGGAATAATATAGAAAAAGATTAAAGATAATACAAACAATGAATCGACCATCCATAAATTAACAATTTAATTAAACAGTTCTGTTAATATTAAAATTTTCAATTTCACAACTGAAGGTATATCCTTTATTATTTCTCAATAAAAAATGCATGTAATTTACACCATGTAAATAAATGCATAAACAGAAGATAGGAAATCCTTTGTACAAATATGATTGGATTATTTAATGAAGAGAATTACAATTTAAGACAAATACATTAATTACACGTTGATTTCCGATGGTTGTCGAAAATCCAAATATATCGAACAAGACAAGTTATAAAATATACATTTGTATGTATATAACATTAAAACTTGAATAATATTCATGAAATCTTCTGTATAACTTTGTCACTTTTGATAATTATGTATTTCAACAGAGAATAAAATAAGAAGATATGAAATAAGAAAACTGAAGCAATAAATATATTTTACATGAATGCAAACAATAATACATATATTTTGAATCACGTAAGATATTTCAACAAAATATTGCGATGTCATTTCGTCAAGTATCACGACTTTTGATTTGAGTAGGAAGAAAAGCTTTTCGTCGATAATGACCTACATTTGTTTCGTGTATTTTCATGCGATATTCAAAATGTCCCCTAATGCGACACGCTGCGATTGCGTACTGCATTACATTGTATCTTACGCCAATGCAGATACTTTGACTTCTACTTCGTACATTAAGGGTCACGATGTCTTGGCCAAAATCTACGATGGCGCCAAGAGTTTCATCGCCAGCTATCGAAACATTTGTCGTGATTTAAGCTCCTTTTGCTTATCGTGATAACCGATGGCAATACTCGAGAAAATGGTTCGTGCTGATAATATACGCAGTGAAATGCAAATTTTTCTACGTAAAGTTTAAGTTATGATTAAAGTACAATTTTTACTTTGAAAAGTTACGATTTCTAATTTTAAAATTTAAATAGCGACTTTTATTCACAATATTATTTTACAAATATGATGATATGAATTTTGTAATGTTGATATTATAAAATCATTATTATAAAATATAAATTCCGATTATTCTAAATTAAAGATTTAATTTCATTAAAAATTATTATTATTTGCATACATATTTCATTACTTTTCTTTGTTGTATGCGTTATTTCATTGAGTTCTCTCCAAGATAGAGACCATAAATCTTATATAGTGTCAAAAATTTTTCCGAGACTTCTGCCTCGCGACAAATCCGATAAAACTGACTTTTATGTGAAAAAAACTCGCGATATGCCATGGGTCACGGATGTGTACATGATGTACACACATCCGTGTCCGCTTGCGTGAAATGTCTATCTGGTACATGTCTGTATACACGTAGTGAGCATGATCAAACTGTGAAAACCTATTAGATCTTGAGAAATAGCGGTGAGATTAAATATCAGTAAGAAAAAGGAAGATCCAACCTAACTTGATAAGCAGATGCGGGCGAACGTAATCTTCCTCCTCGGGGAATCTCTCAGATTTACAAATCCCTGCGAAACGCGCTTACGGATTTGCTACAATTGTACAAATTTTCATTGGCCTAACATGAATAAAGGATCATTGAATCTATCTCTCTGGTTAAACAAGTCAATTATTACTACAGAAAAACAAATTTTACTCTTTCATGATGAAGCCATTTTTTTCTACTAAATGTCTAGAAAATGGTATTTGAGCTTTAAATGTTAAAAACCACTGCATTATTTGCGGTAACCTTTATAAAACACAATATTAAAGTATTTATATCTATTCTTTGTACATATTGTTTCTCTATAAACAAAATAAATTTCTTATATAATATATTTTCTTATATATAAATAAATTCTTATATAAAACTAACATTACTGATTACGACGAAAAAACTATTTCATAAAAAAGTACGTAGAAATGCCAACTACTTTTCAAAACTATCCATTTTTCTTTACTGCGAGTTTCTGGCTACGTGCCTGACCCGAGTATCTTCAGCATTACAAAGAAGAACAAAGTCGCGTTTATAACATGTAGCAGGACGTGAAACCGTTACACTCAACGTCGTTGTAAATTTATTCCTTACTCGCATTTATTAAATTTTGAGGTTTAGATATATTGTTAAATTATATATAAATTAATTAATCTTTCCTTAAAACCACATAAAACATTACTCACTATTCGATTAAATTTATAAACTTACTCTATTTGTCACAAATTACATAAAAATTCCAAATCGAAATGTTAATTAAATATTTATTAACAAAATATATATTTATATATATTTATAGTTTGAATTTTCGTTTTGTTTTAAAGTCTTGTGAAATTATTCGCTCTGGTTTTTATTCCGTCTATTATAAAGTTAATATTTCGTACTTATTACATATTTGTTAACATGAGATGAAGATCACGCAGATATTAATACATCAAATAAGCAGAACCTTGATAAACCAAAGAGGTCGATTGTTCGTGTAAAGCGTAAGTCATGCAGTTGCACACTGTCCCTGAATTTCTAGTAATTATAACTGTCGCATACATCAAACTATAGTGCTCAACCGAAGAGGAAGTGCTCCAGATGCCCAAGTTTCGTCCGTTTTCCGAGTGGATCGTTTGTGTTTGGAAGTGCTTTACTGCCGCAAGAGATGAATGCAAATATCGATAGATTGAGCGTATGAATAAACGATTTTATATACAAAACGAATGAAAAATACCTGGATTATACTCCAAAGTAATCACTATTGCGATTCGTCTGACAGCGATGGAGATTCGAAAATTGCAGCTCCGGGAAAAATAGGCTACCGGAAATTGCACAGGGATGCGTCAAATTTGCCGAAAAATTGCGATGAAGTATCACCGACGAACGACAGCGAACCAATCTCATTTTTCTGCTAACTCCGTAAAATTCGCGCACAACGGTATACTTCTATAAATATCAACCTCACCATATTCGGTTTCGGAGATATCGTTTGTCTCGACTTCCACGTCCGCGAGTACGAAAATATTGTGCTGTCTATTTCCTTTCTTGCTTCCTACGAGAATTTATGTGAGAGTCAATATCCGGCGGCTGTGTAGTTATATACACTGAAATATTAACACACAACTACTATTTACTACGTAACATGTAAATACCAACGGGAGAATAAGGACGTATGCATCCTGAATCTGGAGGATGAAATTTCATCAAAGTGTGGGCAGGGTTAGCAGGCTGATATTGTCGGGCGGGGTGTGGAAGAAGTAGTCATTTCGGCGATGAGATCAGCCTGTCGAATCCTGCACCGTATTTTATTTGTCAGGATCGTCCGAGTGCCACGACAGACGTTTCTTTACTTCGTTTAACAGGTTGATTAATCAGTGACCAGCGATTGACGTATGCCGAGAAAAATACGCTTCGGGATGTTCTTTATCATATAATGAAGGATGATAGATGGTATAGTCCGCGACTGTCACCAAAAAAAGTTTTTCCGAGTAAAATATATTTCTGAATTCTCATTCATCGTATGATATTCGCTTGTGCAATTTTAACTGTATCTGGATATTAATTAAATAAGATATAAAAATGTATATTCATAAAAATGCTTCTTGTGATCTTCTCTCGATAAATTTTAATTTTATTTTACTAGAACTATTACTGTAAATAAGTTATTGCTTATATGTTTATATTATAAAATAAAAGTTTATATTTCTCTCTCTCTCTCTCTCTCTCTCTCTCTTTCTGCATTATAAATAATGTTCTCTTTATTCTGAATTAACTTTAAAATAAATAATTGACAATAACAAATGGACATAATATTATATTTTAATTTTTATTTTTATTCAATTTTTCATTATAAATCCCATTAGTCCTCCATTCATACAATTTAATAAAAATTCTCGTACACTTTTACAGAATGTGAATAAGAGTCTAAGAGCCTCTTAGACGCCGGTGGAACGGCTATTAAGTTACATCTTGTACAGTGCTTTTTTTCAAGCTGATTGGCCGTATTATCGGAATATTATCCTGCTCGGAGATTTTTCCGGTCTTGAGAGATAAGAGACAATCGAAGAAACTGTTCACTTTCGAGATTATTCATGGTGAACACCTGTTCTCCATTGTCTTCCGTCTTCCGTATAATCCATAATTAGACGCTGGGAGCGACTATCACTTTGATCCACCGTTCAGAAAGTTAAATTACGCTTTACGTTTACGAAGGAACGTTTTAATTTCGACTAAGTTTGCGATCTCTTTTTCTCTTTCTATTTCTTTCTTTCTCTCTCTCTCTCTCTCTCTCTCTTTCTCTTTCTCTATTTATCTATCTATCTTTTTCCATTCTAACATTCTATCAGATGAATTTAAATTTCCGGCGACGTGCTGCATAGAAGATTTTCTTGCTTCCGTCGTGCGGCTGTCATTACAGAATTCTTCAATAAATCTACGATGTTCATTCCGAATTCTTTCATATTAAAATGAACGCGCGTTTCACCACAACCACATAAGAAATATTTTTACATTTTTACTTAGTGGCGGGATAAATAAAAGCGTAGTCATCAAATTATAAAAAATTGAGTTATTATTCGCAATGAGTCTACATTCACTGCAGAATATATTCGTGTTGAAATACATCATTATGTAAGCGTTTATAAATCTGTTAAACAAATGTATATTGTGTTTTGTCTTGCTTATACGAAATAATTCTTTTAAAATGTATTTTGTTCTTATCATTCTACAATCACTTTTCATCAATGGCTACGTTTACACCGTGCGCTTAATCTGCGACCTATACGATAGATGTCTTTGTTTAACCTACAGGATAAACAAGGACATCTATTGTATAGGCCGTGGCCTAAATGCACGTAGCCAATTTTAATAAAAAAAAATGAAATGTAGTTTGTACCTGACTTCCGCACTAAAGAGAATTTGACTCCAAAGTCAAAACGTTAGCATTTACCTTAACTTAAATTAAGTTATTTAATCTTAATTTAATAAGTTATACATCTCAATTAATTGCGAATTATATCTATCGTATTATGAATATTTAATTCACACATGCAACGTTTGCGAGGCTCCTATAAATATTTTATTTATATTAGATCTATTCTAGGAGCTCTCTTCTCTACTAATATTACTATTTTACTTTATTCCGATCGAAAAAAAAATGGAGCATTTTTCATTGATGAAATGTGCACAATTTCTACATTTCAAGCGATTAACCTTGTTTTCTCTCAGATGCTTACACATCTGAATTAGCGCTTCGTGTTTCTCGGTAATTTTCTTCCGCACCTGCAAAATCGGCTAAACAGAGGGAAACTCTAGTAGTAGCACACAGCAAATTCGCGTTATCTCAGCGCTATGTGTCTTGAAACGATTCAGCTTTGTTTCACATGAGCGATATTATTTATCTATACCGAATTGTATATATAACACTCAACTGGATTAAGGCTGATCTACGCTTATAATATTATGGTTATATTATAAAAAGATTTACGTATTATTTGATCCTTGCATATGCAAATATAAGAGTATATTTAAAAATATGCTCAAATAAATATAAAATAAAAAGTTGTAAATTAATTATTATGGTACTGTATTACTTCATATGTGTTATATATGTAAAAGTGCTTAATTAACAAAATAATTAAATTTATTAATATTTCTTATTTTTAATTATTGAAAAGATGCATAGTTTATCAGATACAATTCAAGAGAAATGTGTTTTTTAAATGAAATACTACCGACTGATTTCTCATGAGTTAATATTGCCGCATCGATACTGTTATATTTGTTTCGCAATTCATAGTTTTTTCTGGAATCCCTATCGGGGTAACTCATCGGAGTTGCTTCCGATACTTTTTAATTACACACGCCGTCGCCAGTTAAGCTCTCGAAATTGATGTAGTGGTAGTTTTAGATGCAAACTAAAAGACCGAAGCAATAATGAAAGTGCGGAACTGCGACAATCGATTTATGCGTCTCGCATTTCCATCGCTATAATTAATTAGTTACAACCGATTGGTAGCTTTCCAAGTGAGACTAAGGCTCCGGAGTTAATTTATTACTTCGCGCTTTGAATTCGCATATTCGTTGATCCTCAAGGCAATCAATTATTACTAAGCATCGCCGTGGTCATATTAGCATTGTGACGTCATAAACATTTCTTGCTATATCAAAATAGAAAAGAATTTGGTTAAAACAAAATAATAAGATCGCTTTAAAACATTTGTAAAAATGGACAGTAAATAATCGTAAAAGGCACGTGAAGTGAAAATGGGTTAAAACCTATTTTACAACTATTTACTGACTTCTCAGAAGAGAAAGGGATAAGGATAGCTTCCGCCTATTTTTCGAAATTCTAAAGCAAAATCTCATTATTCTGTTTTTTTTTATCCAAATTCTTTTTATTTACAAATGGCATGCAAGAAATATTATATCAATGTGTCATTTCTCACTTATGATGTCACGATTCCAACCGTCACATTAGTGGCCGTAGCGACTAATCAGGAACCTTAAGTCAAGCGGATTTACAATAATCTTGTTATGTGATGAAAATAGCAAGACTGCTAGGGAGTGATTCGATAATTTGCAACATACATTTCATATTAATATTCAAAGGTATATTATAAAATAACTTTACGCATAATTTGCGCTTTTACATCTTGATAAATAATTTCATGTGACACGTATTGCGATTTTAAACAACGGTTTTTTATATGGAACGAATGTAACAATACTGATAAAAGGAGCGCGGAAACGTATTTCATATATATCACAGAAATCGATAAATTTTGAATGTTCGTTATTCCCAATGTTATCTACGAACCGGATGTGGTATATTGGAAACTCGATTTTGATATGCAGTATTAATAAAGATACTCGATATCGGCCATGCTTGTGAATGCGAAGGTGTATACAGATACACCCGAATTAAATTTATTCACGGTAACGCGCCGATCGATAAACATACATATTTATATTAAGTGAAATTATTTAATAAAATGTGCGCCTAGAAATCAGTGCACTGCCATGACGGAACCGCAATGCCGGATAAACTCCAATTTACGAACACATATGTATCCGTTGAAACATAAAATATGAAACATTAAATATTTTGACACAAGTTTTTTCGCATTCTCATATTTCAGCATCGCGATGTCAATACTCAGACACAATAATAATCATTAATCATAATTAATTGGCAGTGTGTCCCATCTGATCAATAAACCGTGAATATTATATTTCGAAATTGTAATGAATAACTGTGTTTAATTAAATGCGTGATGTTCCGCTAAATGGAAAACCCATCGATCCGTAAACAAGTGACAAATTATGATCTATGCGTAAAAATAGTTTTAGTTCCTAAAACCGATGAAATAAGAAAGAAAAAATAATTACACTTTTCACAAAAGACAATTATAATGACGAAAAATTATATTTAGAAATATAAATAGCATATGATATTTTAATTCGAAACCTTTGACATGAAATTGAATTTCTAAAAAATTTAAATCTACTTTATTTATTTCGTTGATAAAACAGAAAAAATAAATGTTAAAATATATTACACACACACAATTAATGAAATATTATTATAAAATTTTTTATAATTTTATATGAAATGGATCTCGCTTGATGCGAGATCCATTATGCTTTATAACAAAAAACGATAATGGAAAGTAGCACAAAAAGTTAAAAGTCAAAGTAAACATCAACAAAATGCTTTGTTGAGCTTATTCATTATTTTGATCAAATTGTAGGCAATCTCAATTTATATAAAAATAACGGACAGAAATAGCATTTTATTATCTGTATATAATATGAGGATCAGCTTAATAAGAATTTATAAATATTAATCCATAAAGAGCACTTTTTGGTATTATTTTGGTATATTAAAGATAATACGCATTATTTTTCCTCAAGTGTGTCTTTAATGAAAGATCATGTATGACTCCTCTATTAATTATCCGCCGTTCAGTCAGAGATTACAATTGTTTCGTCTCGATATTCTTGATTATAAACTATGTCTTACGTCACTATGTGTTTACGGCTCTTATATGTAGAGGAATGTTTCCCTTTTTTCTGATTGCAACGAACGATGTGACAATTGTACGGACGATTCAATCAGAAGCTTTATTCTTACAAATCGCTATCGAGGCACCGAGTCCCTCTACATTCAATTGGCAGCCGAATTCTCGTGGGTCGACAATTCTACATCACGTTTTCGACTACCGTCCAGATTCGTTCCCCTTTTCTGTATTTTACGATTTTTTGGCCCTAGTAACGTCATGTCACTGACTTGGCAGCGTCGCGACGCTGCGCCGTCTCTCGTAAAATCTTGAACTTCCTCGTCATCCAGAGACGATGAGAAAATCGCTCCAACCGGGATCAGGAACATGAAAAATTTCGCTCAGTTTATCGCGTAGACGCGAATGACAATAACACGATATACATAAACGGCTACATTTCATTTATATTTTCAAAGTTTGGAAAATTATCAAGCGAATACACAAAGTGGAAATATTGAGAAAGAATATACTATTATTTTTTAAATAAAAGAAATTTTTTAATAAATTGAATATTATTGAGATATGACCTAAATAACAAATTTTTATTACTATAAATAAAATTTTTATTTATCACAAAATTTCAACACTAAATTTATTGTAATAATAAAGTAGAAAAATAAAAGACCTTTAATGTTCACTTGTATATAGTTCTAAAAATTTTAAAAGCAGTGATTTTATAATAAACATTTGATTGTCAAAAATAATTAATAAAATTTTAATGATACATTTTAGAGAGTTATTGGTATCTATATTGAATTTGTAGATTGATGTTTCTCTATTGTTTGCGACATACAAATGACGACCGAATGATTCTATATGGAATACTAGTAAAGAGACATGAGGCAGACAGCGATCCATGTCACTGAATATTTCAAAACGCGTGCATTGCGTAACATGAACATATTCGCGCGAAAAATAAAAATCAAATGTTTCACGTACGTTATTTTTATATCACTCATGCTGAATTTTATAAAAGTGCAATTCATTTAAATATATATATATATATATTTGTGGAGTATATTAATCCACAAAATTAATATTGCAAAAAAACTTAAATCTTGGAAAGTCACAAAGTATGTTTTGTTGTATTATAAATATGCTGTAATTTAGAAAAGGCTTATACAAATTGGTAACGTAAATATTATTCCAGATTATTACACTGTAATTCTTACAGATTACGCGAACGGAAAATCTGTATTTTATGTTTAATGCATTTCGTTTTGTAAATAAAGTATCTTTTTTTAAATAAAATTTTATATGCAATTTCATTTCCTCTATTTTTGTATTTTCTTCCTTCTTATATATCGACTAAATTATTATAAATATTCTAACTAGATTCCACTAGAGATTCGTAATTACAATAAAAAACACAATTTATTTTCCAACAATCTACATCAATAGTTACAATATGTTCTTAACGTGCTTGTGTTATAAGCAAACTTTCCAATTCGATGGAATGCATGATATTGACAGTACAAGATGAGCTGTCACGTTATATTTTCATTTCTTGTTAGTATCGTTGGCTTGTCAACGTAATATAAAATTGACGTCAGAGTGACACGTCGTTACGTTGCTTGTTATCCCTGACTTAAGTCTGTCGACCTATAGAAAAGCTTTCCGAAGGCACTTTTATGTAAGCAAAAGCAAATAAAGCATGTAAATTACATAAAATTTATTTCATATTGTATTATAAACTCTAAGTTTTATGCAAAGTAAATAACTTAATTAAAATCAATATATTTTTTCTTAATAAACATTAAATTTTCGAAAATTTTAAAGAAATGAAGATTATCCGCAATGTTTCTTTTCAAGAATTGAGAGGGCAATACTTTAAATAAGTGATTTTGAACATAAATATGTTTAGAAAGAAAAAGTAACTCCACGTGCGACAGTATCGACACAAGTCATACTTTTGTATTTCTTTCATTAATTACTCATTTCACCTTCATGGTTGCAGTTTTTGTTCCAATTATTCGAATCATTTTTTGCATTGTTCAAATGTACTTATCTATAATCATCAAGAAATTTCGTCCTGAAAGAATAAATAAAGTACCTCTCACGATTTAAAGAAAACGATTATCTCAAAATATCT
Organism: Mycetomoellerius zeteki; assembly: GCF_001594055.1. Taxonomy (NCBI): domain Eukaryota; kingdom Metazoa; phylum Arthropoda; class Insecta; order Hymenoptera; family Formicidae; genus Mycetomoellerius; species Mycetomoellerius zeteki. The sequence continues at coordinate 3,776 of NW_017257403.1, read as the reverse complement.
AACTAACTAATGAAGACAATGTAAAATGTAAATCGTTTCCGAACTTCGCACCTTTTATTAGCTCTTATAGTCTAATTAATGATTACATAATCAAATAATACCAATAATACCAATAATACCAAGAAATTACGTATAATCACAGTTTCAAAATATAAATTTTATATAGATACATATAAGATTAATAAGATTAATTAATACAGAGAGATAGCTTCATAAATATAAACAAAAAAACGCTTTTCTTCATTTCCCAAAACAAACGTCAAGCATTTATAATACGAATAAAGCGTAGGTATATAAAAAGCATACAAAGTTTTAATTATTAACAGTTATGTTATAAAATTAAATCTTGCTTTTAAGTAGACACTTTGACATTTTTGGTTCGACCGTCTAGTGGAAAATGAAGTGTTTGAAGGAAGAAAAAGTAACTCTGAAAGCAACCTGAGGTAATCTCAAACCCAATAAAAGATCCTTCTAAGTTAGCAGTAACACCTTTCAGGAAGTAAAGTAAAAAAGAAGGATCGTGTTTCTCTCACACCAAACACATTTTTCTGCTTCGTCATCTTTTATTTTGTTTCAATAAAGGAAGCTCGATGTTGTCATCGTTTCAAAAACAATTATCTCGAACTTTCATTTTCCGAGATAGCGCATGATATTGTACTTCTCATCATAATTAAAGGTACACAAAATAATGAGAACAATTTGACTTTAATAAATAATATTTTGTAAAGTGTCGTCAGTTTGGAGATAATTATTGATAATAAAAACCTAAATATAAAATATAAACCTAAAATAAATATTTATTAAAAATAAATTATTCTCTGGAAATAAATCTGCTTCGTCTAGATTGTACTATGAGATAAAAAGACTCTTTGATTGTCCTCAAGACATTATAATTGTAGATAAAATTCGTTTGCATTTACGACGTTATTCCCGTTGTACGACGTACAACGAATAAATATTCACTCCTATTATGCAACCTACGCTGCATACACCCCTCCGTTTTACCTACATACATACATGCATATATTCCTCAGCTTTAACACATTTTTATTTGAACAACAATTTTTTTTCATTCTGAACAGCTATAAAAAACAATTCTGCTGAAAATTGCACTAATAAAAAGAGAACAATAATTTTTTTTATTTCGCTAAAACTCAATTTGATTTCTTTTTATTTCATTTTCGTCCCGCAATGCCGCGAAAAGTTTTGTACTTAAAAACCGAGATCGGTCGCGAGATCTTCTAGCGCGCGATCAGTTTTCATGGGAATGAAAGGAGTGCATTCTTCTTTGCCAGCTTAAGAATAAAAGAATCTCAACTCCCGACTATGTAATCGTCAGCAGAGATAGCGAATTCGCAGACCGTGAACGCATTTAAGAGACTACCTTCTTTCCTATACCATGCCCGTTATAAATCCACCAAACGCGACCAAGTGCTTTCTGGGTTATTTCGCTTGTTTTTTTACGCTCATAGTGCTTTTTCCAGCGTTTGCATACGACTGCAGCTTAATAGAAAGCTGCTTTTAATGCTTTATTGTGGATATTTTAAAATCTCTAATTGTAAAAACAAATAAAAATTATTACATTAGAGCTAGATATTTTGTACTGGTCAGTATCATGCATCATCTTTGGTAATTTACAATTTACAAATTGTAAAACATGTTTTGACTTTATATCAATAAAGTATTGTAGTTAAGTATAAGTATTTAGAAAAATATAAAATATGCTAAGATTTCAATAATCAAGAGGAAGAATCTTTTTCTTTATGTAATCGTCAAAAATAGTAAAATTAGAAGTACCGCGAGATATTTTAATTAGGGCTCAGATAAAAGATTTGAATGTTAAATATTCGATATATTCAAATAGTTCGAAGTTTAAAAAAATGAGCATCTAATTCGAATATTTCGGACAGTTCGAACAGTTCGAACTTAAGCAGTGATCAGTATGAAATGGCAATCGTTATGTCTGAAGTTCGGACGGTTTAGACAGTAAACAAATATAGTATGCCTTGGAAACAAAAGAGCAGTTAAATAAAATTCCTGTATTTATTGATATCGTCCTACAAATATCCTGAGCCATCCTGGACATTTCAGGATGATCCTGAGAACGACTTGTGATGTCTGAGTTCGAAATGTAATAATTTCGAACTTTCAGCTCTGAAGTGGGTTAAAATATTTCGAACATACATTTAGTCCGAACTATTTAACGTTCGAACTTAAAATTCGAACTGTCTGAACTATCAAATCGTTTGATGTTTCCGAGAACTATTTTAATCCATTGAATCTCGTTCGAGTATTTGAATAGATAGCCAAAATCATTTTTAGAGTTAGGTATATTAAAGTTAAAATCAAAATCAAAACTAGTTATATTGAATTTATATTCTTTACATTAAAAGATATAAATAGAAAGTTTTAGCTCTCACTATCCTGCTCTATCTGTATTACGACAAGTCTTGTTTTTATTTTCACACACATTCCTCTTATTATTTTTAAATTAGATTGTATTTTGCTTCTACGTCTTCTCAAATATTCATTACATTATCAAAATGCGTGTATGTAAATGTATATGGTTCATAATATGTAATGTATATGTATGTGATGTACGTGAATGCCCATAGTGCATTGAGCTGAAATCCATGGGTTCACTAAATTCAAATGACTATGCGGATCAGTCATCCTTGCGGGAATTAAATTTACACCCATTAGCTTTCCTATTCTATTGGTCAAAGGTCATGTTTCAAAGAAAAGATTAATAAATCAATAGCTACAACGAGATTCAACGATATTATCGATAGAAAGAATAAACATACGTCATCCGCGTTTCAATCGTATTTCGATTCATATAATGCAAATTTGTATCAGCCATAAACAAAATAAACAGCAAACAGCAAATAAATACTTCAAATTATTATTCAAGTATGATATAAACTGGCTGGAAAATAATTCTATTTTAGTTTAATAGAATAACTGAGTTAATCAAGTTAAAAAAATAGAAAATAAATATTAATAATTAATTAATAGAAGCATTTTATCATAAACAATATATGTAGAATTCTTATTTGCATACAATCTCTTTCTCTTTCTCTTTCATTTTCTTTTTACTTGTAATTTTTATATTTTTACAGGCTTGTCCTAAAATATTAGTAAATATCTCTTTTTCTATCTATCTATCTATCTATCTATCTATCTCTTTCTTTCTCTCTATATCAAAATTATTGTCCCAATTTCTCCCTGAAATCACAAAACTGGTAGAATGAACATATCTAAATAACTGCGGAAGAATCCAATACGCATTTGTTCAATGAAAAAAGAATAGAGTTATTCACTATGTAAAGTTCGCAATCCATTTTCAGAAAGCTCTAGTGGGAAGACAAAATTTTGCATACAAATAGGAACCTTTGAGAAGTAGGTACATTCCGAGTGGATTTATAACGGCCCAATAACAGAGAAAGTGGACACTCAGAAAGACTTCAAGAAGTTTGTCCTCATTGAATGTGTGTTTGTTCCTCAACAACGTCGACAAAGAAGTTATGTACGTTTTCTCACTAAATATTTGCTGAAAGTGAAATTTTAATATTATTTAAAAAATTTAAGATATTTGGAAATAATAGTTTAATCGATATTCAATCGGTATAATATTTCGGTATAATATGAGTGCAGAGCGGATAAAGAACATGTAATAGATCCCTGTAGAAATTTTATCCATGTATTTCTAATATCGATTTATTGAAAATTAATTCTTCTCATTCCTCACACAGAAAAAAGTATTTGGTTGTCGT